>NC_083763.1:75852454-76039868 GCF_963514075.1 Conger conger | reverse complement strand
GCACTTGAAGCCTGACAAATGCCCAGCGTTCAGTAACATCACAAGAAGCTTGAGTGCATGTTGCCATTAAAGCAAAAGGTGGACATACCAAAGAATACTGAGAAATTCTGAAATTGATGTAGTCTTTTCAAAGATTCAACTTTTCACTCAAATTGTTATGCGGCTAATATAATGAGTAATGAAAAATGTTGTATTAAATTAGAAAAGAATGCAAAATGGAAGCATTGTCACTGGTGGGCCCCAGATACAGGCTCAGGTGTTTGTGTGTGTGTTTGTGTGAGTGTGAGTGTGAGTGTGAGTGTGTGTGAGTGTGAGTGTGTGTGAGTATGAGTGTGTATGTGTGTGTGTGTGTGTGTGTGTGTGAGTGTGTGTGTGTGTGTGTGTGTGTGTGTGTGTGTGAGTGTGAGTGTGAGTATGTGTGTGTGAGTGTGAGTGTGTGTGAGTATGAGTGTGTGTGTGTGTGTGAGAGTGTGTGTGTGTGTGTGTGTGAGTGTGAGTGTGAGTATGTGTGTGTGTGTGTGTGTGTGTGTGTGTTGCTGGTTGGATGGTCTCAGTCTGAACTCCCCGTTTGCAGGGGGATAAAGAGTCAGAGTTGGGGTTGCCCTTCTCTCCGCTGTGTGACCGCAAGTCCACCATGGTGGCCCAGTCCCAGATCGGTGAGTGTTCCCTGCACTGTGTGACCCTGACACGGGCAAAGAATTAGTACCCCCAGTTTACACGTAAAAACCTACAGCGTTAGACCTTCCCTTTAAACTGTGATGTCATAATGACAGGGCGGAACTGATTTCCGAGGCGGAACGTAATTGTCACGACGGCAGTGATAGAGTTCTAGAACACGGAAAAGGCTGATTGGAGCATGTGCAGACCCTGCTGTGCTGCTCGCCAGGGTGACTGTTCAGACAACACGTTTGTGTTGCTGAGAGAAACTTCGCCGACTTTGCCCATTATATTTGCCCGTTTGTTGCGAGGTGTCGCCCGATCTAGCTGCCGCCTCCGTACGTTAGCGGACTGCGGGGCACAGAGGGATAGCAGCTCTTTCCTCTCCGCAGGGTTCATCGATTTCATCGTGGAGCCCACATTCACCGTCCTGTCGGACATGACGGAGAAGATCGTTTCGCCGCTCATCGAAGAGGCGTCCCGCTCCGACATGGCGGTGTTCCGCCGCTCCAGGTGAGGAAGAGCCACTTCCTGCCTCAAGGCACCTGACTTCCTGTGACTTCCTGTCTCTCTCTGTCACTCTCTCTCTCTCTCTCTCTTATTTGTAAGTCTTCTTGTTGTTTCCTCTTTGCACTATTGCATTATCCTCAGTAAATGAACCCCAGTGATGCCTCGGGCAGAACCACCAATCACAGTCATGATTCGTCCTTGTATATCATGATTGGTTCCCGAGACATTTCCACAACGATCTGGAAACATCACCGCAGCCTCCCCCCCCCCCACCCCCCCTGCTTTTTATTATTTATTATTTTAATTTTTTTAATGGAGTAGCGTGAGGAGGCAGGGGTCAGTCCCAGCCATGTTCGGACACACACACACACACACACAAACAGACATACACACACACACACACACACACAAACAGACATACACACACGCAAACACACGCACACACACACACACACACACCTACACATCACTATTGATGTATTCTAATACAGGAATATGCAATCATGCAAACACACACATACACACATACACACATTGCTATACTGTAAAAATGCAGAAGCACGTACCAAAACAATATATTACCATGATTTAAACAAAACATACACACACCCACACGTACTCGCACACACGCATACTCACCCACCCGTACATACACACTCACACACACCCACACACACACACAGCCACACACAGACACACAGTCCCTGTTTGTTCCAGCTGTTCTATCGCACACAAAACCAGATCTGACTGCCGTCTCTGGACCCCAAATTTCCTTCCAAACGGCGGTCACGACCCGCCCCAAAAAAACCTTCCCAATGCAGTAAAATAAAACTCCACAATTCCCATAAAATATTTACAGGCCGAGGGCCCAGGAAAAGAGCCTGGCTCGGCTGTGAAAAGCAGGCCGGCTCTTAAAAAATGACGTCGTTTGGAAACGCTTTGCGGGATTACAATGAATTCCCAAGGCTGCGTGATAATGCTCCCAGGTGTTTTGATTCGCCGGAGCTCGTGCCAGCCTCGGCCCCCGTCATTCGGATACGTCATCCGGTGTCGTAGCCGACAGGAAGAAAAATGACCCGGGCCTTAAATATGGGATTCATGCAGATCCGTCTCTTCAATCCGTCTCTTAAGTCACAGCTCTCATTCCCTCTCTCTCCCTCAGAGGGACACGCGTCTTGTCTGACTCCCGCTGTGTGACTCTGTGTCCGTCTGTAACACTGATGCTCTCTGTTATTCTCTTGATTCTCGGTGTCCTATGATCCTCTCACTGAAATGTTATATGTAAGACTCTCTCTCTCTCTGTGTCTAGGTGTGCTTCTCTGTGACTCGCACCATATGACTCTCTGTGTGACTCTCTCTGAACTGTATGACTATATCTGTGACTCAGCAGTCTGAAACATATGACTGTCTGTATGACTCTCTCTGTGACTCTATGACTCTATGACTCAGTGATTCTATGACTGAATGACTCTGTAGTTGAACAGTACGACTCTGTGACTGAATGACTCTGTAGCTGAACCGTAAACTCTGTGACAGAATGACTCGGTGACTGAATGACTCTATAGTTGAACCGTGCGTCTCTGTGACTGAATGACTCTGTAGCTGAACCGTTGTGTCTCTGTGACTGAATGACTCTGTAGCTGAACGTTGTGACCCTGTGACTGAACGACTCTGAAGCTGAACCGTTGTGACCCTGTGACTGAATGACTCTGTGACTGAGCGACTCTGTAGCTGAACCGTTGTGACCCTGTGACTGAACGACTCTGAAGCTGAACCGTTGTGACTCTGTGACTGAATGACTCTGTGACTGAGCGACTCTGAAGCTGAACCGTTACGACCCTGTGACTAAACGACTCTGAAGCTGAACCGTTACGACCCTGTGACTAAACGACTCTGAAGCTGAACCGTTACGACCCTGTGACTAAACGACTCTGAAGCTGAACCGTTGTGACTCTGTGACTGAATGACTCTGTGACTGAGCGACTCTGAAGCTGAACCGTTGTGACCCTGTGACTGAATGACTCTGTAGCTGAACCGTTGTGACCCTGTGACTGAATGACTCTGTGACTGAGCGACTCTGAGCTGAACCGTTGTGACTCTGTGACTGAATGACTCTGTGACTGAACGACTCTGAAGCTGAACCGTTGTGACTCTGTGACTGAATGACTCTGTGACTGAGCGACTCTGTAGCTGAACCATTGTGACTCTGTGACTGAATGACTCTGTGACTGAATGACTCTGTGACTGAGCGACTCTGTAGCTGAACCGTTGTGACCCTGTGACTGAACGACTCTGAAGCTGAACCATTGTGACTCTGTGACTGAATGACTCTGTGACTAAATGACTCTGAAGCTGAACCGTTACGACCCTGTGACTAACGACTCTGAAGCTGAACCGTTGTGACCCTGTGACTGAATGACTCTGTGACTGAGCGACTCTGACTCCGTTGTGACCCTGTGACTGAGCGACTCTGAAGCGGAAGCGTTGTGACCCTGTGACTGAACGACTCTGAAGCTGAACCGTTGTGACTCTGTGACTAAACGACTCTGAAGCTGAACCGTTGTGACCCTGTGACTGAATGACTCTGTGACTGAGCAACTCTGACTCCGTTGTGACCCTGTGACTGAGCGACTCTGAAGCGGAAGCGTTGTGACCCTGTGACTGAACGACTCTGAAGCTGAACCGTTGTGACCCTGTGACTGAATGACTCTGTGACTGAGCGACTCTGTAGCTGAACCGTTGTGACCCTGTGACTGAACGACTCTGAAGCTGAACCGTTGTGACTCTGTGACTGAATGACTCTGTGACTGAGCGACTCTGAAGCTGAACCGTTACGACCCTGTGACTAAACGACTCTGAAGCTGAACCGTTACGACCCTGTGACTAAACGACTCTGAAGCTGAACCGTTACGACCCTGTGACTAAACGACTCTGAAGCTGAACCGTTACGACCCTGTGACTAAACGACTCTGAAGCTGAACCGTTGTGACTCTGTGACTGAATGACTCTGTGACTGAGCGACTCTGAAGCTGAACCGTTGTGACTCTGTGACTGAATGACTCTGTGACTGAGCGACTCTGTTGTGACCCTGTGACTGAGCGACTCTGTAGCTGAACCGTTGTGACCCTGTGACTGAACGACTCTGAAGCTGAACCGTTGTGACTCTGTGACTGAATGACTCTGTGACTGAGCGACTCTGAAGCTGAACCGTTACGACCCTGTGACTGAATGACTCTGTAGCTGAACCGTAAACTCTGTGACTGAATGACTCTATAGTTGAACCGTGCGTCTCTGTGACTGAGCGACTCTGAAGCTGAACCGTTGTGACTCTGTGACTCTGTGACTAAACGACTCTGAAGCTGAACCGTTGTGACCCTGTGACTGAATGACTCTGTGACTGAGCACTCTGACTCCGTGTGACCCTGTGACTGAGCGACTCTGAAGCGGAAGCGTTGTGACCCTGTGACTGAGCGACTCTGAAAGCTGAAGCGTTGTGACCCTGTGACTGAGCGACTCTGAAGCTGAAGCGTTGTGACCCTGTGACTGAGCGACTCTGAAGCTGAAGCGTTACGACCCTGTGACTAAACGACTCTGAAGCTGAAGCGTTGTGAACCTGTCACTGAATGACTCTGTGACTGAGCGACTCTGAAGCTGAAGCGTTGTGACCCTGCTCCCGCAGCCTGAACAGCACGCCGCAGACGGAGGGGAAGCGCTCCAGCGTGAAGAGCACAGGCTCGGAGGGCAGCACCTCCCTGCACTGCTCCCTGATGAGCGTGGACTTCCGCAGCTTCAAGGGGGCCTGGAACGAGAGGTGCAGAAGAACCGGGACAAGTGGAAGACCCAGGCCACCAAAGGTGCGGTCAGCTCTCTCTCCTCTGTCCCCTCCTCTATCCTCCTGTCTCCTCCTCCTGAGAGCCATTCACTGAGCTGCTGGTCCGCCCCTGCTGGGGAGGCCATGACCGAATGAACAATCTTTCAAGGTGATCCGGGGATACGTGCGTTGAGCCCAGTTCCTGCTGGAAAATGCCCCAAAGGCTTTGGGCAAGGACATATAGCTCATCTCAGCTCTTTTTTTTGGGGGGGGGGGGGGGGGGGGGGTGGCTGGGAATTGTCTTCTGGGGTATTTGACGTGTTCCCAAAGTCTGGAGGGATGTGACCCCTCCTGTCCCGACCTGGATGTGCATCCATGCGTTGGGTATGAAAAGGTTATGGGTAAACCATCAAAAGTGTTGAATTATAATAACTGGTTCAGGGCCTGTATATGGATATTAAATAGATCAGAGGAATCATTTGGGAATCCCTACAGTATGTGTTAGACTGAGGAATCTTTTAAGAGGCCCTACAGTATGTGTTAGACTGAGGAATCTTTTAAGAGGCCCTACAGTATGTGTTAGACTGAGGAATCTTTAAGAGGCCCTACAGTATGTGTTAGACTGAGGAATCTTTTAAGAGGCCCTACAGTATGTGTTAGACTGAGGAATCTTTTAAGAGGCCCTACAGTATGTGTTAGACTGAGGAATCTTTTAAGAGGCCCTACAGTATGTGTTAGACTGAGGAATCTTTTAAGAGGGCCCTACAGCAGGGGTGTCAAACTCCCGTCCTGGAGGGCCACAGTGTCTGCTGCTTCTGCTGTATGTCAGCACGCTACAAGCGATGACGTTATTTAGCCATACTTTCATTAGCCAGAAGGTCCACACACCTTGTTCTCAAGGCCTTAATTGGCTGCTGATTGAAAGGAATCCAGAAATACCAGCAGACGCTGTGGCCCTCCAGGACTGGTGTTTGACACCCCTGCCCTACAGTACGTGTAATACCTGACAAATCGGTTAAGCGGATCCTGCGTGTGAGATGTTGGCGGTAATCTTTGCCTCCTAAAACAACCTTCTCCACCCTCAGACCTGGAGGAGAAGGCAAAGAAAGAGGCGGAGGACAAGAAGGCCCTGGAGGAGGCGGAGGGCACGACGGCGGCCGACGTGGAAGAGGCGAAGCCGGGCCAGGCGGGCGAGTCGAGCCAATCCGAAAAGCCGGCCAATCCGAAAAGCCCAGCCAGGCCGAAAAGCCCGGCCAATCCGAAAAGCCCGGCCAATCCAAACAGCCCGGCCAATCCGAAAAGCCCGGCCAGGCCAACAAGTTGAGCAAGCCCCAAGAGTCCAGCCGGGGCGAGGGCCCGCCGGGCCAGCCAGACGAGCCCAATCGGGCCGAGGAGGTGCGGAAGGAGCCCGTGGAGCAGCAGCCCAAAGTGGAGGAAGGGGACAAGGACCCCGGGGGGAAGGAGACCCCGCCCAAACCCGGCCCTCAGAACGGAGAGGGCTCCCTCGCCGCCCCCGGGGCAGAGAGCAGGCAGCCGGCGCGCACCGGTACGTCCATCGCTCCCGGCCGCTTGTAGTTTCGCTGCGCAGCGTGCTCCTTATTGCCGTGTGTACGTAGCCTTAAGCCGCCTTCGCGTGATCAGCGCCGTTAGACTCCGATGGAGGGAGCGTCGATGCCGCCTCGGCAGCAACGCTAAGCCTGGCGCGGCGCGCAGCTCAGAATAAAGCTGGGTTGAGCGTCGTCAGGGTTGAAATCATTTAGGCTTTTACCTTTTTTTGACTTTTCCTTGCATTTGATTCTTGGTGTGGGAAAGCAGCTTCAGAGTAATGGCTTCATTTAGACAGGGCTCCCCGTCCCCGGGTTTGAGCTCCTGTGTCCGAGAGAATACTCACTATAATCGCTGTGTTTTGTCCGTGTCCTACCACTAGACGGTCAGTGGTGATGTGTGTGTCTGTCAGTTCATTCACTCGTTCAGTAAACGAACTCTCTCACTCACTCTCCTCGCTCATTCACTCATTTACTCACTCACTCACTTACTCATTCACTCACTCACTACCTCACTTGCATACTCTCACACTCACTAACTCTCTCACTCACTCCTGATACACTGCTTCTGCTCACGTGTTCATTTGTTCAGAGCGCTCAACTTGTTTAAATAAAATAACAACTTCCGTGCTCGTGCCCTGAGGTTACAGTTCTTTCAGGAAATATTTAGTGAAACAAACCCTGACGTGGGAGACTGAGAACGCGCCCCCTCTGGGCACCCGGGAGACGTGCGGGCTGTGGGGCGCCGAGGAGACGGAGTGATCTCCTTCGGGTGAGGGCCGCGGTGTGGAGCGTGTGGGGCCATGACTGCGACTGAGTGAGTCGACAATTCAGAGAGGCATTCTCAGGCTCCTTTTGTGGTGAAACAGCGCCACCTGCTGGGACGTTTTGATAAGACTCTCAGAATGTGTTTGCGCTTGTGTCAGTCACACACACAAACACACACACACCACACACACACACACACACGCCCGCAGGGTGAGTGGTGAATACCGTGTGCACCTGCGTCTCAGTTCGTGTATTAGAGGGACCTTGAGCACATTCGTGAAATTTGTCTGTTTCACACGTCTGTCGGGTTTTTGTGTGTCACACCTTTTTTGAATTTACACATTTTTGGAACTTGTCGAAGCCAACTGTTATGCAGCTGACCCAAAAAAACAATTAAATGTGCCAGTTTGCCTTCGCTATAGAACGCTGTCTCTCAGCTGAACCTGTAATCGTGGCCTCTTCCTCACGTACAAAAACATGACACACACTGTATATGAAATAGCTACACGTGTGTGAATTTAACATAGTATTGTAATCTGGAACGGAGAGGGGCCAGGTTCATTATTATGGTTATTATTGTTATTATTATTATTATTATTATTACTATTATTATTATTAATATATATATATTTATATTGCCATTTTTTTTCCACACTCCAAGTACTTTACAGTGATACACGGCGGCCATTTTGTGCCAGAATGCTCACCACACACCAGCAGAGGTGGAGAGGGAGAGAACCATCTTTAGCCAATTAAACTGGGGTATGATTTGTTTGGGAGAGCCAGGGTTGGGAATTTAGCCAGGAGCCGGGGATACCCCTACTCTTTGGCCATAAGTGACCACATGTTTAATGACCACAGTCAGTGAGTCCATCCCGATGATGGAAGAGTGTGTCAGTGTGGGTTCTCTGAGGGACCACACATGTATATATATATCACTGCAGAAGCAGATTTATGAGGCAGGACTTCAAGGTTGCGTTTAAAATTGAGTTCAATTGATTGGCCTCAATCAAGTCACTGCTCAAGCACACATTTTCAAATCTGACATCTTAATGCGTCCATTGGGCTGGCATGACTATCCTGAATCCTAAACAAGCGCAAGTCAGTCTGAGATTATCACTGTCTCTGTTGTAAATGTGTGTGTCTGTGTGTGTCTGTGTGTGTTTGTGTTTATGTGTGTGTGTCTGTGTCTGCATGTGTTTGTTTGTTTGTGTGTGTGTTTATGTGTGTGTGTGTGTGGGTGTCTATGTCTCTGCATGTCTTTATGTGTGTGTGTGTGTGTGTGTGTGTGTGTGTGTGTGTGTCTGTGTCTGTATGTGTTTGTGTGTGTGTCTGTGTCTGTGTGTCTTTATGTGTGTGTGTGTGTGTGTGTGTGTGTGTGTGTGTGTGCAATGTATACATGCATCGACCATGAACCATATTTTATTGAATTATTCTATGATTTATCTCCATTATAAATGTTTAATACTGGGATGGTTATATGTATGTAACCGATGATATACTGTATATTTGTGATATACAGTGCAGGTCAGAATTATGACTGAAAAGGCCAGACAAGGGGTTAGGGTTTACAAAATGGTAATCATTTGTCTTGTATTATAAGTAGGGTTACATTTGGAGTGAGGGGAATGGTTAGTGTAATGAATGGTCATAGTCATTGATTTTGGATAATTTAATAACATTTTCGGACCTAAGACTTTAAGCATTGTGCATTAAGTATTGTGCTTAAAGTATTAAATAAAGTGCTTTATTTTCAGTGAAATACATTTTTCATAATAAATCATTTCAAAAACCTTTACCTGTATTTATTTTATTGAATTGAATTAGGGTTAGGGTAAGGAAATTAGCCTTTGGGTTAAGAAAATGGTAAGCATTAGGTTTGTGTTAAGATTAGGGTAATGTTTTGGAGAAGTGGAAGGGATTCTCTTTCTGTACATATATTTTGTACGTAACGTAGTTTCATGTTTTGTTTCTCTAAAATGTAATTCATCTTTCATAAAATGTCCGCAAACCCCATGTTCTTTGTATTTGTTTTTGCGAATTGATTGCACTTAAACTGTTTGTCATCCATCTCTGAAGAATGGCATATTGAAGATGACCTCTAGGGCTAGACAAAGGGCCGGGTATTGGACTGAGTATTCTGTTGTCAGGGAGAATTCTTCTGCGTGAGTCCGAGGGAGAACCTGGTCCCTCTTGCCCTGTGGTGCGTGCGCTGCATGTATCAGGTGTGTCTGTCTGTTCATTCCATCTGGGAGCCTTCTGGGTTCGATTGCTTTTTCTGCCCTGCATCTGTGTTCCGTCGCCCGTTGCACCAGTGTAACTTACCTTAGTTCAAATGCAGGCGAGTTTGAACGTCAAAAACGCTCCGTTTCTTTCAAACCCCAGGAAACTTGTGATGACAGTGGACAGGAAAAGATGGTGGACAATAATAATAATCAATAAATCAATAAATATGTCATCAAGATACCACCTCACTCACTCACTCACTCACTCACTCACTCACTCACTCACTCACACACTCACTCACTCACTCACTCACTCACTCACTCACACACTCATTCACTCACTCACACACTCACTCACTCACTCACTCACTCACTCACTCACTCACTCACTTACTAACTAGCCAGGTCCATGACGCACCTGGCATCTTCTATAAAAAGGCATTTCCATGACATTTGTTTTGTTATACTGTATGTTGTACGTATTGCCGACATTGCAGTGTATTGTAAGTCTGCCGATATCAGCGACAGCGTGTGTTAGGCGTGTGTTTGGCCCGATTGTATAACCCGCTTGCTGTATCTCTCTTCTCAAAGCGCTGCATTTGCTCATGAATGATCGATAGAGATCATCCGACTCGTTTTAACATGCCCTGTGTGGGGCTTTCACAATAAACCTGGCCTTTCAAGTGGAAATGGAAATGTGAAAACTCATGTGATGTTGTTTCCCTGCAGTGCTAGAAATGACCAAACCCACGTCTTTTCTAATATAGGCCCAGATTCCCCCAGATGAGCGTTTTATTTTGTGTTTTTTTCGTAATCACTCATCCACAGGGAACAGGGGTCATTGATGCACCCCCACCATCACCCCCATCTTTCCACCCTTCTCTGGCAGCTCCTGAATCCCTGAAGAAATAAAAGTGTCTAAAAGTGCCATATCTCTCTCTCTCTCTCTCTCTCTGTCTCTCTGTCTCTCTCTCTCCCCCCTCTCTCTCTCTGTCTCTCTGTCTCTCTCTCCCTCCCCTCTCTCTCTCACCTCTCCCTCCCTCACTCTCTTACTCCCTCACTCTCTCTCTCACTCTCACTCTCTCTCTCCCTCTCTCTCTCTCAGTCTTTTTCACTATCTCTTGCACTGTCTTTTTACAGTATTCTTTCGCTCAAACTCTCTCTCTCTTTTCCACAGATTCTGAAGAGGACAGGAAGCGTAACCATAGCAACTCCCCCCCTCCTTTAGCCGTGCTCGCTGCTGCCTCTACGTCCCATAGAGACTAACCCCCCCCCCCACCTTCCCCCCCCCCCGCAAAGGCCTCCGCGGAAACCCGCCCCCTGGACTCTGCGCTGATTCATGTGTGAAACATTGTTATTATTATTATTATTATGAATGTAATTATTAGTATCATCATTGGTTTGTTTTAGTTATAGGGCAGAGCATTGCTTAGTGGGCTGGGTTTGTGGGTCTGTGGAGGCGGGGCCTAAGGGGTCTGTGGAGGCGGGGCCTGTTGGTCTGTAGAGGCGGGGCATGTTGGTCTGTAGAGGCGGGGCCTGTTGGTCTGTGGAGGCGGGGCCTGTTGGTCTGTGGAGGCGGGGCCTGTTGGTCTGTAGAGACGGGGCATGTGGGGTTGTGGAGGCGGGGCATGTGGGGTTGTGGAGGCGGGGCCTGTCCCACAGCCAATGAGGAGACATCGGTCCAGCTGTCAATCCGCAGAATGACTGCATCACAAAGACAGTGATCACGGGATCTGGAGTCTGGACCACCTCTCCGATAGCCTCAAATGAATGGCTAAGATGACATTATTAAGGGACACTTTGAGGAAGAAAAAGTTCCTTCTTGAGTTCCACCCTTCTTCTTCTCTTGATTCTTGTTTTTGTTATTTTGCTACTGCTGTCGTTTCATGTTTGTGTTATACTGTTAAACGCAGAGGAACAGTGGCTCACCTGCAGTGCTGTTTCCTGGAGTATACCATGTCACACTGGGCCGGCCCTCTAACAGCATGATCAAAATGGCCGCCTCTCTCTCCAAAGCTGTTATATTTTTCATACAGATTTATTTTATTTAACTGTAATTATAATTTTTTTTTTTGTTTATTTGAATTTATTTTGGACAGTAGTGCACCGCCTTTGTGGAGGGGCGCAGTGTGAACCTAGGCGGGGGGTGATTTGTGGAGTCGTGTTTTCGTCACGCCTGACTGCAGCAGGACGCTCACAGTCGATCGCCCTCCCCAGGATTCTGCTCTTCACAGATGTCATCGGAGCCTTCTGCCGCCATGATTGGCTGCAAACTCTTTGTTTGGCCGATGACATCACAGTTGAACAGAGGAGGGGCCAGGCCGTGCCCCTTCAGGACTTTGCTGTTCATAGCATCCATCGCCCTTGAGCTATTGTTCAGCTGCGTGTGCGCGCGCGTGTGTGTGTGTGTGTGTGTGCGGCCCTGTGGTTTTGTCCTCCCGTCTGTCGGGTTCTGCGTATGAAAGACTGCGCCAGTCGCACTGTAGCTTTCAGCAACCGTATCCGTTTTGTAACTGTGGTGAGCTCCGCTGGCAAAAGGTAGAAAATATATGTGACTGTGTTCTGTCCGAGACCGGCACTGCTTCCAGAAAACACTGCGGTCGCTAGCCCTGGCTCGCAAAAAGCCTGTGTGCGCTTCACCGTGCTGTTAATGTCAGCACATATATGTTTTGTATATTTTGTTTGGCCTTTATATGGGATATTATAGTTTTGGTGTGGGAATGATGACAGAAAGATTTCTATAATCTCTATTTATTTGGTAAAAATGTCCAGATTGGACAAGGTGAAAGACGACCCAAAACATTCAAGGTAATGTCACATTTCTGTCGTAGGATGCAAAAACGTTGTTCGTTATACTGTTTGTTTTTGTGTTTCAAGGCAAAACGTGGCGTAGCCTTAAATATATGTCTTTAAAAGGACATGTAGTTTTGTAAATATATTGAATGTTGCCAAAGCCATTTTAATGATCTTCAAGGTGAAGGATCGTGGGTTTTGGGCACTTGGACAGTACTATTTTTGGGAGATTAATCTAGAGAGAAAGAAAATGCATATATGGCTTATTCTGTAAATAGGTAAAAATTAGATTTTAAAAGGTAGAGAAATCAACAGGTGATTACTTTTAAAAACATTTTTAAAGTGTATAAAGGAAGGTGTTTAGGCTCTGTTGAAGCTGTGTATCTCAAAAGATCTTTGTGTGTGAATATGCATCTGTGTGAGCGTGTGTGAGCGCGTGTGTGTGTGTGTCTGTATGTGTGTGTGTGTGTGTGAACGTGTGAGTGTGTGTGTCTGTGTGTGCGTTTGGGTGTGCATATGCCTGCATGCACATGTGTGCATTTGTGTGTGTTCTTGTGTGCGTGCATGTTTGTGTGCATTCATCCTTGTGTGTGCTCTTGTGTGTGTGTGCATGTTTGTGTGCATTCATCCTTGTGTGTGTTCTTGTGTGTGTGTGCATGTTTGTGTGCGTTCATCCTTGTTTGTGTTCTTGTGTGTGTGCATGTTTGTGTGTGTGTGTGCGTGTGTCTTTCTGCTTGCTTTCAGGTTGTTCATTAAGAGATTATTATAAATTCTTGAAATGTGTGATTCTTGGCTCTCAGAATGAATGTACTCTCCATATCTAAAACAATCAAGTTCACATATTCATAATTATTACCTGTGTAGCAAACCAATCTTCAACTGCAATATGTGACATGATATATAATGAATATAAATATTTTTGTAAATGAAAACATTATCCTTGTTGAATTTATGTCATTTATATCATTTATTCATCCAGGTTTTAATCATACAAGCATGCACATGTGTGATTGTGTTTGTATGTGTGTGCATGTGTAAGTGTTTGTGTGTGTGTGTGTGTGTGTGCATGAGTATATGTGTTGGTGTGTGTGTGAGTGTGTGTGTGTGTATTTATGTGCATGAGTCTGTGTGTGTGTGTGTGTGTGTTTGTATATTGTACAAGTATGTTTGTGTGTGTGTATGTGTAAGTGTGTGTGTGTGTGTGTGTGTGTGTGTGCATGAGTCTGTGTGTGCGTGTGTTTGTATATTGTACAAGTATGTTTGTGTGAGTGTATGTGTAAGTGTGTGTGTGTGTGTGTGTGTGTGTGTATGTGTGTTTGTGTGAGTGTATGTGTGTGCGTGTGTTTGTATATTGTACAAGTATGTTTGTGTGTGTATATGTGTGTGTATTTACAGTTTGCAGAGACATGTCAGTGAATGTTGATGATAGAGATATTTCTAATAAATGTGTATATTTAGCAAATCCGTAATACATCAGAGTACCTTGCCATCAATAATGCTCAAAGAAGCATTAATAACAGCATTACTTCATTTCTAATATGTTATTATAACTTCATTACATATTAGTAATATGATATTAGGAAGGAGACAACAGTCTCTTGATTTATAGGTTATGTAGGTTACATGTGATTTCAGGATTTAGCAGATGGTTTTGTCCAGTGGAAATTATACAGATTAAATGTTCCCATTCCCACTGATGCGCTTAGCTTCTCTACAGAAGATATTCCAACCTTCCCTCAGCATGCAGCAGCTATGCCCCCCTGGGAATCAAACCCGCAACCTTTTACCCCTTTGAAGAGCAGGTGTTTTATGGAATGTTTGTGTTTTTTTCCCCCCAATATTCCAAGTCAGTGTTCTAGAACTCCGCTGCGTTCATTCGCCTGGCTGTGACACCCGCATTAGAATGTTCAGTTAGCATTCTAATCGCATATTTGTGACCTCACACCTTGAAGAGTAATTGCACTCACTGTTCCAGCTTGGCTCTGCCCTAAATATACAATTATATATTATCTGTATATATTCAATATTATATATAATTGTATATGTACAGTTTTGAGAAAAAAATGTGTTCTGGGGTGGGTATAGTCAGTGTGCCCATCTCATTTGCATAAAGTATTCTCTATCCAATCAGGTGCTGGATATGCTCTGTGTAGAATTAATAGAAAACTAACTAAACAGACAAATTTGTGGGCGTCAACAATTTTCTGACATATCTTGATTGACGATCTATATGACGTAGAGGCACATTGGCAGGGCCAGAGCAGACTACAGAAGGCTTTTACCTTATAGTGCCGTAGAACACAGCACGTTCTTCTAGTTTGTATTATGCCAAAGTGATATATGTTTAATTAGTGGCATTGACAAGGAACGCAGTCTAGCATAGTGGCTGGGAAACTGACTTGGCCTGTGGAGGTTGTGGGTTGCTGTCTGAGCAGGAGGGCATTGTGTGCTGTAACCTGTGTGAATTACTATTACACAGACAGTAGCATCTCACGAAGTGAGCAAGATTCCTCAAGATAGTATACATGATGTCAAATACAATACAGTATTCTAAATGTGTTTTAAAAATGCATTGTAAGAGTATAGTTAATATTCGAAATAAGGTTATGGTAACATGGTAACAACTAATAAACTGTCCCATAACATAAAAACACAACGGTTAATTTCATCAGCCAACTGTATCAGCATGGCGTCTCTCTTTTGAAAAAGTGCCATATCTTGAAATATTGCATGGAAAATATAATATGATATTTGATATATTTGATATACAGCAAGGGCACTCTTTCATAAGGGAACAGTGCTGAAAACAGTTCAGATTTCAGTCATTCTAGTGACTTTCATTACGAGTGACCCCAAAAACCTTCACATTAGCAGCCAAGCTGACATAAGCAGAACCAGTCAGATACACGGATGAGCCTTATACGCATGTTTCCTTATGTTTGTTTACTTGCTTGTTTGTTAGATTGTTTTGATTTTTTATCCAAATGAAAAAAGAACACTTTTGCATTCTAGATGAGAGGTAGCCCTTCCTGGACCAGGAGATCCACCTAGCCTCAGACCAGAGAGTCAGATGGCTCGTCCAATCAGTGACTCCCGTTAAGCCATCCAATTGTGATGAAGTCCGGAAGTCTGTGGATCTCCATTGGTTAAGGATGAGGTCATCAGTGCAGCTGGCCAATGAAATCACTGTGCAGACACTCTTGTTGCCTTGACCAAAGACTGCAGCCAGATTTTTAAGTTGACTAAATTTGACTTTTTTTGCCACAACATATATAAATTTTGTAATGAAAGAAAAAAAAATAGAATTTTCTTTTTTCAGGGAGAAATGTAAAAATGAAATGTACAACTGCCTTAATTTGTTTTAAATTATGTTTTATTTTACATTAGCTTTTAGTGCTTTAGTTCAGTCAACATTTGTCCATGACATTGTTTTGCAATTATTTGCAGATACTAGTTTTTATTTCGACACAACTAAAGTTAGCAAAGTTAACATTGTTGACTGCTTAACTTGCTGAACTGAGTTTGCAAAGAAAAAAGCAAACGCAAGCATTTAACCCTGAAGCTAACTTAAGGACAAATTTTGACCGAATCTAGACCTTAGTTTTGTGTGCAACACGGTGTCCTATCCCACAGTTCTAGATTGACGTCTGTTCACCTGGCTGTGCTTTCCTTGTGCTCTTGCTTTCTTTTCTTGCAAACTTTTTTCTTTTTTTTTCTTTTCTTTCTTTGCAAAACACGAAATTGTATACCATATTCCGTCTACTTCCACTGTCATATACTGTATGGCCACTACGGTTGCATTGTCAATTTCAATCATAATCGACCCCATGCAGCACAGCTTCGTAATGGTGTTGTTTTTACATAATAAGTGCTCTGCAGCTTTTATGTCAACTGAAAATGTTTAAAAAACACACGTTTAGCGTTTCCATGGTTCAATATTAATCATCACTGATCCCAGCCTCTTTCAAAAAACTATAGTTGCACCTTACTTAACTCAAACTCAGACCCGTGAATTGAAGTGAAGGCTTTTCTATTACTGAAAAAATCCTGACGAGTCTTAATGTGAATCCATCCTCATATAGTTCAGTAGGCAACAAAGGTCAGTGTTTTAATTTATGTCTTGGATGACAAAAATATATTGCAATGATAATATAAAAAATATATATATTACTTAGTTCTTGGGATTAAGGCCAGAGAACCATGCCCTCTACAAGAATAAAGATAAATGAGAGAGAGACACTTATGAGCCCACTTATCAGATTTTTTTTTTTTTTTTCATTTCCATGCGAGTTGCTGCAAATGTTCAATTTCTTCACAGGAGCAAAATGTGAAAATGTAATTCTTTAATATCGTATTCGACCAGTTTCATAAGTATCCACCTGTGGGTTTTCCCCCTATTATTACACACCGTAAAACAATGCCTTCTCCATCGCTGTTCAATCCCAGGTAGGCTCCTGCCATTTTCTTTCACAGCAGTGCCACCTACTGGCAGACTTTTGCATTACACCACTACGCCGTTCAATCCAATAATTCATTTCTGGGCCTTTTTTTTTGTTTTTGGTTCTTGTTTTTATTCATTTCATTTCTTGATGATGTCCTTTCAATCTGCAGCCAATCAAAAGTCTTGGCACTGAGGTGTGAACTCTTAAGCCAATCAAAAACTTAAACATTAGCAAAGGCCAACAGACACTGTGGCACTGTGGTGATTTGTGGTATTGTTTGGCCATGTGGTTATGAGCATGGCTTTGGCCGTTCGTTACATTTGTCAATAAAGCGGTAAGTAATCAATCACCCCAGAAAGACACGGAAAATGTTTTATATCGGTTTTTTTGTTGTTGTTTGTTTGTTTCCCTTCAAAGCCATATTATTAAGCTTTAAGATGTACCATTTTTAAACAGCACATTTGAACATAATGTTTTGTTTTTGTCTCGGTAAAATATATCATATACATACAAAATGTACTTTCCTGTTTCCGGTTATGGAGAAAGAAACAAAATACAGTACTATATATATATATATATATATATATATATATATATATATATATATATATCAGTAAAGAAATATAAAAATCCAACAACTGGCACACTATTATTCACAAACCAGGAAAACAACGACCTGTGCTGACCACGCGGTCACGTTTGTTACAATGCTAACGTTGTTGCAATGTTGTGACAATAAACCAGAACTGAAAGGGCTGAGATCACGTCTCTGGGTGTTTATTTCCAAATGTCAGGGGGTAACTGTCATTATTCAACATGCGTTATAAACCGTTAGTCCCGGGCGAGTACTTCAGCCATCCGGGATCAATCCGCATTGTTCACAGAATTATAATAGCTACTGTAACTGTCTCGCATTGCTAATGTAAAGAGTAACTAGCTAGCTAGTCAACTAGCTACTCGGTCTTTGCTTATTGAGTTACCTGGCAATGCAAGACAGTTACAGTAGTTAATAGAATTCTGTAACTAGTTTTTGTTAATGCCTCATATAGTCAATCTATTGTCTCAAAGTATTCTCTCTAGTCTTGTCTGTAGAGCTGTTGTAGGAAAGCAGTATCACACTCGAGGTTATGAGCAGCCTGGTCAGGCTCAGAGTGCTGTAAGGTTATGAGCAGCCTGGTCAGGCTCATAGTGCTGTAAGGTTATGAGCGGCCTGGTCAGGCTCAGAGTGCTGTGAGGTTATGAGCAGCCTGGTCAGGCTCATAGTGCTGTAAGGTTATGAGCGGCCTGGTCAGGCTCAGAGTGCTGTGAGGTTATGAGCAGCCTGGTCAGCCTCATAGTGCTGTAAGGTTATGAGCAGCCTGGTCAGGCTCATAGTGCTGTGAGGTTATGAGCAGCCTGGTCAGGCTCATAGTGCTGTCAGGTTATGAGCAGCCTGGTCAGGCTCATAGTGCTGTAAGGTTATGAGCAGCCTGGTCAGACTCATAGTGCTGTGAGGTTATGAGCAGCCTGGTCAGGCTCATAGTGCTGTGAGGTTATGAGCAGCCTGGTCAGGCTCATAGTGCTGTGAGGTTATGAGCAGCCTGGTCAGGCTCATAGTGCTGTAAGGTTATGAGCAGTCTGGTCAGGCTCAGAGTGCTGTGAGGTTATGAGCAGCCTGGTCAGGCTCATAGTGCTGTGAGGTTATGAGCAGCCTGGTCAGGCTCATAGTGCTGTGAGGTTATGAGCAGCCTGGTCAGGCTCAGAGTGCTGTAAGGTTATGAGCAGCCTGGTCAGGCTCATAGTGCTGTGAGGTTATGAGCAGCCTGGTCAGGCTTGCAGTACCACAGGGTACCCTGGTCTGGGTCAGTCGTTGTGTGTTTGTTCTGTCTCTTAAAATAAACGGGACGTCCCGCTGTGTTCCAGGCTCTCCCGGAGGCTACGACCTGATCCGCTACTACAAGAGACCGAGCTACTGCGCTGGCTCCTACGCCCCAGCCCAGGGGAGGAAGGGGGCGGTCAGCAAGCCCACCGACGCCCGCGGAAAAGCCCGACACCTACAGCACATCTCCCTGAGGAGGGGGAAGTGACGTCACAGGCAGGAAGTGACGTCATTGCCCACAGGAAGGGGCGCGATGGCCTTCTCTTGTCGCAGCAGAGTCTTCCAACAGACGGATAGGAATATAAACCTGTGCACCCATAGCCTTGTCTCGCTAGCGAATGGCATTTCTCATCTGTGCCCTCTGCCACTGTGATGTCACAAAAGACTGGCGTTCCGAAATGACATCACCCTCTTTTCCGTCCCCGGGGCAACCTAAATGACACTCTGCAGCTGCGTCCCGTGACCTTTTATGCCTTTGCTGCTTCTCTGTGCCTGTAATTAATCCCCAAACAGTTTTCCTTCTAGTCACCAGCAGTGTCAGGCGCTTCAGATTAGCACGCGGGTTACGATTCGTACGCAGCGTACGACGGCGCGCTCTAAAGAGAGCGCTGAAAATAAATCACCATGGTGTTTATATTATTTCAGTTTGCTACATTGCATGCTGCAGGTTAAAAGCTCACAATTAATGTGCACAATAAAATATACCACAGCTGGAACGGTGTTCTTTGTGTGTTTTATTCTGCAATGGTGAAATGGATGCATGTGCTCGGGGGGGAAAGGTGGCAGGAAATTGATTCAGAAAGAACAATTTAAACGCACAGGTACAGAGATGTACAGGTGTACAGAGACGCCTGGAGAGAAGTCAACGGGGTTTCTAGTTCTTTACATCTTTTTCTTCATCTTCCAGGTGAATCATGTGCTTTTCTCCTCTCAACCGTCTCACACCTGAAAGAGGCCAAATCAAAAATCCACATGAAGTATGCAATACATCGAAAGATATGATGGTAAAATATCTAATCATGAATTGGGAGCCAAAACAGAAAAAAAGGCAGTTACTTGATGGCAATGTAGCTGGGCTCAGTTTTTAAACGGTCAACTGCCTTTGTACCTTTGAGCAAGGTACTTACTCTGAACTACCCCAATAAAAGATCCAGCTGGATTGATGGTCGGCATGTAAAGAATGTTAAGATATGCTAGTGGCTCTAGAAAAATGTTTAATGAATTCTGCATGCAAGTGCTACTCAATGGATAAATGTGCAGGTCACTCTAGATAAATGTGCAGGTTGTTCTAGATAAATGTGCAGGTCGCTCTAGATAAATGCGCAGGTCGCTCTAGATAAATGTGCAGGTCACTCTAGATAAATATGCTGCTCGCTCTAGATAGATGTGCAGGCTGCTTTAGATAAATGTGCAGGTCGCTTAAGATACATGTGTAGTTCGCTTTAGATAAATGTGCAGGTTAATCTTGATAAATGTGCAGGTCGTTCTGCTAAATGCTTTAAATGAAAATGTAACGTACCTGGGGCGAGCGGGAGAGGGTTGAGGATGGGCGTGTCTTTCCTGCGGGGTTTCGGCTGTCCCGCCCCATCCCCAGGGGGCTCTGGGTTTGGCAGTTTGGGTTTGAGGGGCTCCCCCTGCTGTGTGCCTCCGGGCTTCCTGGAGACGTCTGGGTCCCAGCGAGTGAGAGGATTTTCGGTTTTTATGGGAAAGAATGTATGGGAAATATCAAACAACATTCCCACTTCCTCGTTTAGCACAATCTGGAGGGTGCTTGATGTGCGCGTGCGTGTGTGTGTGTGTGTGTGTGTGTATGTGCGTGTGTGTCTGTGTGTGCCCGCATGTATGAGTGTGTGCTTGTGCATGCAGGTGTGTGTATGTGTGTATGCTTGTGTTCATGCATGTGTGCTTGTGTGTGTCTGTGTATGCTTGCGTGTGTGCATGTGTGTGTGTGTGTGTATGTGTATGCTTGTGTGTGTGCATGTGTATGCGTGCATGTGTGTATGTGTGTGTCGTTGTGCTCATGCAATACCCAGAGGTATTGTGGGACACATGAGTCAGAATGCTGCCATCTGTCACCACATTTAGGGCTGCCATTAGGGCCAAATCTTTCTCTCTCTCTCTCTCTGGTTCTGTCACTCCCCCAGCCCTTCTTCTACCTCCCTTCCTTCTTTGATTCCCTCCTTCGATCATCCATCCTCTACCCCCACTGCATCTCAATCATTGTGGGTATAGCAGAGACAGCAGCAAGACAGCAATAATATTGTCAATTTTCAGAAGATAAATCTGACCATCTTCAGGTTTTGTAACGCTAACCACAATGAATGAGAATCTTTCTGACAATAAGGACAAAAACAGGGCACAGATTCACACACAGCGTGAAATGTAAATTAAGACAAAGAGAGGTCCTTTTAGGTTATTCCAGCTGAATTCAAGCCTTCCTCAAACTCCTCCTTTTCTATTTTTTCTCCTTCATCTGATTTAAACTCTTCTAACGTATCCATGTTCTCCTCTCCATTCTTCATATGCAATATATATATATAGTATTTTTCACACAGAGCATGGTCACTGCGTGGAATAGCTTGCCAGACCAGACTTCATACAGTACTAGATACTGTTTAGTTTTTAGGAACATTCAGTAGGAGTTATTCTTAGGATCCTAGGATTATTATTTTCATCATCACGTTAAGTAATGTTATCTTATTATTATTATTATTATTATGATTATTATTATTATTATTATTATTATTATATGACTGGTTTACTGTAGATACTCACAGTGTAGGTCCTGTTCTTTCAGTTTGTGTTCGGCCGTCTCCGGGGACGATCGCAGGCAGCCAATCGACATCATCACAGAGATCAGGCCTGGCACAAATCACCGTTATTCACAAAAACATCTCACACACTAATAACTCATATTATAAAGCATCTCACACACTCACAACTCATATTATAAAACATCTCACACATTAATAACTCATAAAAGATCTCACACACTCACAACTCATATTATAAAACATCTCACACACTCACAACTCATATTATAAACCATCTCACACATTAATAACTCATATTATAAAACATCTCATACTCACAACTCATAAAATATTTCACACAGTCATAACTCATAAAATATCTCACACACTCAACTCATATTATTAAAAAAAACTAAAAAAACACACTCACATATTATACACAGTACAATGTTCAGGGACAATCAAATACAATCAAGGGCAACAGGAATGGCTTGTTGTATTGTCTTGTGTCTGGTTAAAGTAACAACCACAACAACACTTGTCAGGCACGATTAGCAATTGAAATGACTGAGTGGGCCTTTAAACAAATAAAGCCCCTTTTAGACTCATATGTTCTCTTTTAGATTTGAATTAATTGACTCCCACAACAGAGACACATTCAGAGAATAATCTGGAGTGGAGTAACATCATCATCAAAATGCCCAACACTTACCTTTTGACAAATTAACAAGCCAATCTCTGGAGAGCAACAAGACTACAACGCCAACGCATATACAGTCTTTTCCATAACCATGCAAGTAAGAAAGTGAGTAAGTAATACATTTTTTTTACATTTAAATACTGTGTTACTGGAGAGAGTGTGAGGGTGAGAGAAAGAGAGGAAGAGCAGAAAAGAGAGAGGGAGAGAGAGAACATGCTTACCTGGGTCAGGGATTGGGAGGGCACAGAGGGGGGTGGAACACCGGCAGGGGTCTTGTACCAGAGGGGAGGGGCCGTTAGGGGCAGGACAACAGTGGCGTCACCCTACAAACTGGACCGTAATACAGATTCCTGCAGGCGTGGAGTGAAGTGTCATGATGACATAATGTGTGTGTGTGTGTGTGTGTGTGTGTTTCTGTCACTTGATACCCTGAGCCTGAGGTCATTGAGAGAAAAAGAGAGGTTTCATCAGACAGACACAGACAGACCGTCTGCTAATCACAGAGAGAGAGAGAGAGAGAGAGAGAGAGAGAGAGAGAGAGAGAGAGAGAGAGAGAGAGAGAGAGATCAGTTTGTCTGAGTAGCATACAGTACAGTTCTGTGCAAAAGTTTTAGGCAGGTGTGAAAAAATGCTATAAAATAAGAATGCTTGCAAAAATAGAATTTTTTTTTTTAGTCTTTACCTAACAATGTTATTAGGTTATTTATAATGTTGTATTATTTCAATGTGAGTCGTCACCACTGAAGTTTCTGATTTGGCTAGAGTCCATGTGGCCATGTTTGTGAGCACTCATGTTACTTTTCCCAAAGCTAAATCTAAAGTCTAGTTACTGTACAGACGGTTCAGAAATGTTCAAGTTCAACCTCGCTTCTACGGTGTTTTACGTGTTACGTGAGCTAACTGCACCCTAACCAGTAGACTGTCCTGTGTCAGAGCGGCAACAGCCTGTCAAATTCAAGTGCTGTCAGCTGTGGGGATAATGAGGTGAAGTTGCAATTTCATAGCTACATTTTACATTTTTACATTTTAGTCATTTGGCAGACGCTTTTAATCCAAAGCGACTTACAAGTGCATAGGTTCTACCATAAGTCAGAGCATCACATCCAGAAACTAGCAAAATACACAGGAAATGCTGTTCTAAACATAGTTGTCATCAGAAGTTTTTTTTTTGGGGGGGGGTTAGACAAGGATAGGGATATCAGAAAGGAGGGGCAGGGGAAGTCAGGAGGGAGGACTAAGGTAGAGTTTGAAAAGGTGGGTTTTGAGTCTGCGTCGAAATAGGGGGAGGGATTCTGCTGTTCTGACAGTGGTAGGCAGGTCATTCCACCACTGAGGAACCAGAACGGAAAACAGGCGTGAACGTGCAGCTCGACCGCCAGGTGCACGTAGAGAGGGAACCGTAAGGCGACCAGAGCTGGCAGACCGGAGTGGTCTAGCTGGGGAGTAGGGAGTGATCAGGGATTGTATGTAAGGTGGGGCAGTCCCCTTAGCAGCCTGAAATGCCAACACAAGGGCCTTGAAACGGATGCGTGCGGCAATGGGAAGCCAGTGGAGGCCAATGAGAAGCGGGGTGACATGAGCCGACTTGGGCTGATTGGTGATCAGGCGGGCTGCAGCATTCTGGACCAGCTGGAGGGGCTTGATGGCACACGCTGGGAGACCGGCTAGGAAGGAGTTGCAGTAATCCAGGCGGGAAATGACGAGCGCCTGGACTAGGAGCTGGGTGGCTTTCTCAGTCAGGAGATGACGGATACGGCGTATATTATACAGAAAGAACCTGCAGGTTCTGGCAGTGGAGGATACTTGTGGAGCCAGGGTGAGGCAGTTATCAAGAGTCACCCCAAGATTCTTTGCCGTACGGGAGGAGGAAACTACAAAGTCCTCAACAGTCAATGAGAGGTCGATTGACAGAGAGGACTTAGCAGGGATGTAGAGAAGCTCAGTTTTGGCAAGGTTGAGCTTCAGGTGATGGGAAGTCATCCACGCAGAGATATCAGCCAAGCAGGCAGAGATCCGTGTGGTGATTTGGGTGTCGGGGGGGAAGGAAATGAAGAGTTGGGTGTCATCAGCGTAGGAGTGATAAGAAAAGCCGTGGGAAGAGATAACAGAACCAAGAGACATGGTGTATAGCGAGAAGAGGAGAGGCCCAAGAACCGAGCCCTGCGGGACTCCAGTTCGTAGGGGTTGAGGGTCGGAGACTGCGCCCCTCCAAGTCACCTGGTAGGAGCGACCAGAGAGGTAGGAGGAAAACCAAGCGAGTGCAGAACCTGTGACACCCATCCCAGACAGCGATGAGAGCAGAATCTCATGGTTGACTGTATCGAAGGCGGCTGATAGGTCGAGGAAGATGAAGACAGAGGAGAGGGATTTTGCTTTAGCAGAGTGGAGTGCCTCAGTGACCGCGAGCAGGGCGGTTTCAGTGGAGTGGCCACTCTTGAAGCCAGACTGGTTGGGGTCATGGAGATTGTTGTGGAAAAGATAAGTGGACAGTTGGGAGCAGACCGCCCATTCCAGGGTTTTAGCGAGAAAGGGAAGAAGAGAGACAGGCCGGTAGTTGTTCAGGGCAGAGGGGTCAAGAGTAGGTTTTTTGAGGAGGGGAGTGACTCTGGCCCTCTTCAGGGAAGAGGGCATGGTGCCGGAAGAGAGGGAGGTGTTGATTAGAGAGGAGAGAAAAGGGAGAATGTCCTCAGATATAGATTGTAGGAGGGGAGAGGGGATGGGGTCAATAGGACAGGTGGTTGGGCGGTGGGAAGTAAGGAGTTTCAATGTGTCGGCGTCAGAGAGGGGAGAAAAGGAGGTTAGGGAGTTGGGGAGGGTAGGAGGGTCAGCAGGGGTGGAGGGTTGGGAGAAGGAATTGCGAATAGCATCGACCTTCTTTTCAAAGAAGGAGACAAAGTCATCAGGTGTGAGTGATGAGGGGGGTGGGGGGGGGAGGGGGGGCCAGAAGAGAGGAGAAAGTTGAAAACAGTTTGCGGGGATTAGAGGCGGCCGCGTTAATTTTCGAGTGAAAGAAGGAAGATTTAGCTAGAGAGACAGAGGAATGGAAAGATGATAAGAGGGCATGGAAGGAAGCTGTATCACTGGGGAAACAGGACCTTTTCCATTTTCCATTTGCCCGCAGTTCGGTTCGGACAGCTCGTAGAGCATCAGAAAGCCAAGGACTGGAGGGGGAGGCCCGAGCTAGTTTGGTGGTGAGGGGACACAGAGAGTCAAAGGAAGATGAGAGGGAGGACATGAGAGTTGTAGCCGCATCATCGGGAGACAGTCGAGAGAAAGACTCCGCAGATGGTAGGGAGGAGAGGATTGTAGATGAGAGGGTGGAGGAAGACAGGTGGCGTAGGTTCCGTCGACAGGTGACAGTGGATGGTGGGAGAGATGGATGGGTGTTAGAGGAGAGTGGAAGAGAGAAAGAGATGAAGGAGTGGTCAGATATATGGAGTGGTGTTACAGAGAGGTTGGTTGTTGTGCAGCTCCTTGTGAAGATGAGGTCAAGAAGGTTGCCTGCTTTGTGGGTGGGAGGGGAAAGAGTGAGGGTAAGGTCAAAAGAAGAGAGGAGGGAGAGAAAGGTGGACTGGGTGGACTCTGAGTTGAGGTTGAAGTCACCCAGGAGGATCAGGGGGGTGTCATTGACAGGTGAGGAGTTGAGGAGGATGTCCATCTCATCCAAAAAGTTTCCCAGAGGACCCGGGGGGCGATAAACAACAATAACAAACAGTTTGCACGGCAGAGTAACAGAAACCGCATGAAATTCAAAAGAGGAGAAGGAGAGGGATGAGGAGAAGACACTAGATCTCCATGAGGATGAGATTAGGAGACCTGTGCCACCTCCTCTGCCAGAGGATCTGGGTGTGTTGGAAAAAGAGAAGGCAGAGGAAAGGGCAGCCGGGGTGGCCGTGTTCTCTGGTGAGAGCCACGTTTCAGTTAAAGCAAGAAAGTCAAGTTTGAGGTGGGAGGCATAGGCAGATATGAAGTCTGCTTTCTGGACGGCGGACTGGCAGTTCCAGAGGCCACCAGCCACACAGAGATCAATACCAGGGGATCTGGGAGGGAAGATGAGGTTAGAGATATTCTGCCCATGTTGGCGGGAGGCGAACCTCCTACCTGACTGGGACCTGGGGAGAGGAGAGAGGACAGGGATGGGAAGGAAACACATGGAGGGAACTAGGGAGGACAAGGGGAATACTATACAGTGGAATGAGGGCAGGCAGCAAAAAAAAAATCAATCATCAGGCTCTCATACAGCCTCGATGGACACCCGTAGATAGACACCCCCGACTTTGTACACCTGCGACTTCGTACGCCGAGGCAAGTAGCCGAGGCTACACAACTGCTTAAATAACACTGACGCCGAATACAGAAAATGCAACCAACCCACTGCAGAACAATAATGCACACTGAAGTGAGTTCAGGTGTGCCAGTACTAATAGCCTGAGCAGGGTGCAAAGTATTGGCTCCTCCTACAACAAAAGCTGTGGCCTGCCAGCCAGTAAAACAATAGCCTAACTTAATAGCCTAGCTTACCTGAGAGAAACAAACACCTAACCCAGTTTCACTGAATCTAAATAAACACCACTTGTAATAGCTAACAAACAAACAAGTACACAACAGAACACTATAATGACAACTAAACTGAATTTAGAATCAGCAAGCAAACAAATAATACTTAACTAATCCAGGAGAAAATGCAACCAACCCACTGCAGAACAATAATGCAATAAAGCAATAGCTAAACATTATTGAAAACTCTTATTGGATACTCACGTTAGCTAATGTAAAATGGTAATCAGAGCTACTGTATTCATATTTTTAAGTCCTCAAGAATAGCCATTCAGGTTCGTCAAGGAATTTATTTTAGTTTTATTTTACCGGCATTGTCCCTGTCATGATCTGTGTTTTTTTTTTGTTTTTTATTCTCTGCTCTATATCTAAGTCATTAGGATTACATTCATTGATTCATTCATTCATTATCCGAACCCGCTTATCCTGAACAGGGTCGCAGGGAGGCTGGAGCCTATCCCAGCATACATTTGGTGAAAGGCAGGAATACACCCTGGACAGGTCGCCAGTCCATCGCAGGGAACACACACCATTCACTCACACACACACTCATACCCACGGGCAATTTAGACTCTTCAATCAGCCTAACCTGCATGTCTTTGGACTGTGGGAGGAAACCGGAGTACCCGGAGGAAACCCACACAGACACGGGGAGAACATGCAAACTCCGCACAGAGAGGCCCCGGCCAAAGGGGATTCGAACCCAGGACCTCCTTGCTGTGAGGCGGCAGTGCTACCCACTGCACCATCCGTGCCGCCTCATTAGGATTTCCGTTCTTTATTTCCCTCTGTGGCCACCGTAGTCTGTCTTCCGTGTCCATTCACCTTCATTTATTCGTTTTGGCTGTGTGTCTGTGTCTGTGTGCTATTAGTGTCTCCCGCTCCGTATTTATACTTCCCTCCTGTCATCCTACTCACCTGACCCTCGTTTGATTCAGTATAAAATATTAGGCAGGCCCCCTTATTGAACATATTTATTCTATAAATAAGTAATTATGTTGTTTTTGTTGGTTCTTTTTTTCACTGAATCAAATCGTGGTTTACATAATCGAATCAAATCATTGAAAAAGATTGTTAACCGAATCGCTGTGAAGTCAAAGATTCACAGCCCTAGTAATGGTGTTAGCCACAGGCTTTTTGGCAGTGAAATAAAAGTGCAAATCCAGGGTTTACACCTGGTCTCTGTACGGTAAGCCGCATGGCATTTCGAATATTCGAATATTTCCGATATTTCGAAAATCGAAATGATATCAGTATAGTATAGACATTTTATGCCAATTTAAAGACTTGTAACCAACCACTTCGTTCATTTGCTATGGAAAGTCAGCCAATCCTTCTCCCTCGGCGGTTGAGCATGAAGAGATTAGTGCAAAAGAGTAACTGTACTCTGTACTGTACTGTACAGCCTGGCTCCGCCTTATACACAATTTTGAACAAAACGCATTCTGGGGAGGGTAGAGTACGTGGTCCATCTCATTTGCATTAGACCTTCTCTAGCCAATCAGGTGCCGGCAGTGTTCTGTTTTGTTTTGATCCATAACAGCTGACATCACGATTCGTATATGAATTCAGAACACACTTTTTGACCAGTTCTTTAAGCTTTTTACAGAGTAGGCTTTATAAAGTCACATCTTGCGCCGGCAGCCGCGCGATAGTAAAGCTTAACTTCCCTTAACTTTTCCCATTTATTCTCAACGGTAGTTCTTAACACTACGGATGCAATATATCATTGGCCACACGTTGATATCGCGGCGCTGTTCCGAGGTAAACGAACGACGTCTTTACAGTGCGGATTCCTTAACTATACGAAATCGCCTGGTGCAATTCATTTCCATGGGCGCCGACGCACGTTTCGGTAAGTCTGCCTAAATAATTATTTTACTACTAACTTGAATGATATTGATGTTGTTGTGGTATTCCCACAATATTTTCAATAAAATTGCCAGAATTTTAATCAGTTACTGCAATGTATTACTATTTTGAATGTCCCAATTGTTCGTTTTTGAATGTGGGAAAATTACAGGTAAACGGGATAATGTCTTATTGTTGCTCTTATTTCACTGCTATTGTAAAAGCAATAAGTAGCGCCAATGCCAATTGTTTATTGTCATAGGCCTAACTTACTATCATTTGGTATCGACACCTCGGCCCCTCGCCACAGGAGTTCCCCAGGGCTCAGTCCTAGGCCCGCTTCTTTTTTCTCTTTACACTCGCTCCCTTGGCCCTGTGATCACTGCACATGGGCTATCCTACCACTGCTACGCGGACGATACCCAACTCTTCGTCTCGTTCCCGCCGTCTGATACGCAGGTTTCAGCCCGTATCTCTGCTTGCCTGAGGGACATCCAGAGCTGGATGGACAACCACCATCTAAAGCTCAACCCAGGCAAGACTGAAATGATATTCATCCCTGCGAAAACCTCTCCCCATCTGGATCTCTCCATTTCCCTTTCGGGGATACCACACTCACGCCGTCACCCAGTGCAAGGAACCGCGGTGTGGTGATGGATAGCAGACTGTCCCTCTCCGAGAACATTGCGGCGGTGACCCGGTCATGCAGGTTCTTCCTATACAACATACGGAGAATCCGCCCCTTTCTCACCCCCTACTCGACCCAGCTCCTGGTCCAAGCGATGGTTCTGTCCCGCCTGGACTACTGCAATTCCCTCTTGGCTGGCCTCCCAGCGTCTGCCATCAGACCCCTCCAACTCATCCAGAATGCAGCAGCTCGTCTGGTCTTCAACCTTTCCAAATACTCACACGTCACCCCCCTGCTTACTTCCCTCCACTGGCTGCCTGTCATGGCTCGCATCAAATTCAAAACATTGGTGCTAGCCTTCCAAGCAGTTAAAGGGTCTTCCCCAGCTTATCTACAAAAAATCATCAGACCCTACACCCCTGCCAGACCTCTTCGTTCAGCCTCCACAGGCCACTTGGCACCTCCCCCTCTCCGAACCTCCACATCACGATCACGACTACTGTCTGTTCTGGCTCCACGGTGGTGGAACGATCTCCCCGTTGAGGTCAGAACTGTAGAATCTCTCCCCACCTTCAAGCGCAAGCTGAAGACACACCTCTTCAAGCAGCACCTCTCCCCATCCCTCCCTACCTCCCTGTGAACCTTAATTGTTGTCTCTGTGACTTGCTTTGTGTATCGGTATTTTTAGTTGGCTAGGTAAGCAGTGTTTGGATAGTTAACTTTGGTCACTTTTGCTCTGTTTGTTTGCTTCTTTGTTCAAAATTTTTTTTTTTTAAATAATAAAAAAATGTTTGCCCTCGTCCTTATCTTTGTTGTACAGGTAGCAGTTGAAATTGTACTTCCCTCTAGGATCTTTAAGCAAACTTATCCCTGGTTATGGGTATGCACTTTGTTGTACGTCGCTCTGGATAAGAGCGTCTGCCAAATGCCAATAATGTAATGTAATGTAATTCAGACATCTTATTTTGGTATATGTTCCTTTATTTACCATTAATATATTATTGTTGTTGTTAACTTGCCCATATTATGTAGTTGCCCAGCTAAGTACTTAAAAAATAGAGCAGTTTCCACAATAATTATATTATACAATATTTACACCCATGTTACCTTAAATTATATGAATGTACAGTAAATACGTAGACTTATTGTTTTGTTTTTTCTTTGTTGAGTACAATAATGACTGTAATGACAGACATTACAGTATAATTAGGCACACAGTATAATTAGTACAGGTCTCTTGGTTACTTTCATCCTAACTAATGTTACTTTGATATCTCCAAGTGATCAGCATGTGGAGGCGTGTATATTTTCTCCCACGTAGGCTACAGATGTGCTTCCGAAGAGGTCTGTGAAGTCCTTGGCAAAATCAGAACAACACCAGTACTTAACACCAGTCCTGAGAAGCTTCAGGAGACCCAGCTGTTGTGGCAGCATCTGACTGTCGGGAGATAGGCTGTGTGCGTGCCAGTTGTCACCTTCCCTCCTGCCCTGGCTATTCCAACTGCCCCAGTCCCAAGCCCAGTCTCCTTTAATACCTGTGCATATCAACCCTGCTAATATTGTTCATTTATATTTTTGTTGCTGTTGTTGGGTTTATATGTTCATAAGAATTGTAATATCCAATGCCCTCCATAATGCTTGTGTAGCATGGTTAGCTCAGCTAGTTCGCTAGTAAGCATGGTGAAGTGCAGTGAAACTGCGCCCCCGCGCGGAAGCCGCGGATAGTTAAGCTTAACTTTCCTTAACTTTTCCCATTCATTCTCAACGGAAGTTCTTATCACTTCGGGTGCGATATATTCTTGGCCGCACGTTGATATCGCGGCGCTGTTCCGAGAAAAACCAACGACGTCCTTACAGCGCGGATTCCTTAACTTTTTCCATTCATTTTCAACGGAAGTTCTTATCACTTCGGATGCGATATATTCTTGGCCGCACGTTGATATCGCGGTGCTGTTCCGAGAAAAACGAACGAAGTCCTTACAGCGCGGATTCCTTAACTATTCGAAATCGCCTGGCGCGAATCATTTCCATGGGCTCCTTTTGGTAAGTCTTATCTAGATAATTATTTTGCAATTAACGGGTCCGCGAATGATATTTATGTTGTTGAGGTATTCCCGATGTATTATTGTTATTTTAAATGTTCCAATTGTTCGTTTTTTTATGTGGGAAAATTACAGGTAAACGGGATAATGTCTCTGCCTGTCTGTTTCTCAACGTCGTAGCCAGCTACATTAACATGCTATCACATTACGGTTTTAAAATATCACCGTCATTAATAGTATTGACAATTTGTATACACGTTTGATTCGTGAAGGTTTAGACATAAAATGTATTATTGTTGCTCTTATTTCACTGCCTAACTTACTGTCATTCAGACATCTTGGTATATGTTAATATATTATTATTGTTGTTGTTGTTGTTGTCGTTGTTGTTGTTGTTAACTTGCCCATATTATGTAGTTGCCCAGCTAAGTACTTAAATAATAGAGCAGTTTCCACAATTATTATATTATACAATATTTACACCCATGTTACCTTCAATTATATGAATGTACAGTAAATACATATACTTTTTTCTTTGTTTAGTACAATAATGACTGTAATGCCAGGCATTACAGTATAATTAGGCACACAGTATAATTAGTACAGGTCTCTTGGTTACTTTCATACATTTCATAACTAATGTTACTTTGATATCTCCAGGTGATCAGCATGTGGAGGCGTGTATATTTTCTCCCAGGTAGGCTGCAGATGTACTTCCGAAGAGGTCTGTGAAGTCCTTGGCAAAATCGGAACAATACCAGTACTTCAGGAGACCCAGCCTTCACCTTCCCTCCTGCCCTGGCTATTCCAACTGCCAGTCCCAAGCCCAGTCTCCTTTAATACCTATGCATATCCACCATGCTAATATTGTTACAAACAACAATATATAGTTATTCATTGATATTTTTGTTGCTGTTTTTGGGTTTATATGTTTATAAGAATTGTAATATGCAATGCCCTCCGTAATGCTTGGGACAAAAACATTAATTTAGCTCAGTACACCACAATTTTATATTCATAAACAAACTATTCAAAGTGCAAGTTCTCATATTTTATTAAAGGGTATTTTTATGCATTCTGGTTTCACCATGTAGACATGACAGCACTTTTTATACATAATCCCCCATTTCAGGGCACCATAATGTTTGGGACATATTTATGTGATGTAAATTACAGTCATGTTTACTGCATATTTTCTGTATGCATGACTGGTTGAAGTCTGTGACCCACTGAGACATGACTGTGGTCTTCTGTGGACAGTAGTCTCTGACACATCCACACCTGCCTCCTGAAGGGTGTTTCTGATAGGTTGGACACATGTTTGGGGATTTTTCTTCATTATGATGAGAATTCTTCAGCTATCAGCTGTAGAGGTCTTACTTGGCTTGCCATGCCCTTTGCCCCAATACATGTTCTCTCTCCTTAATGCCGTTCCAAACAGTTGATTTTGTTACACCTAAGGTTTGGCATAACAAAACAGACATTACAGACTTTTTATTTAAATCTTTCAGTCTCATAATGGCTTCCTTGACATTCATTGGAGCAACTCTGGCCCTTATGTTTAATGACAATAGTACAAACCAAAGGCAAGAAAAAGCCTAGAAAAATATGATGTTTATTGTTACTATATATAAAACACACTGTAATTTAAATATGGTGAAACCAAAGTCTGTAAACATGCCCTTCAATATTTGCTGAGAATATACATTTTTACCGCATGTGAATTGTTTGATTGCAAATCGAAAATTGTGGAGTACAGAGCCAAATGTCTTTGTCCTAAACATTACAGATGGCACTGTATATAACATTGTAATCTTTTTTTGTGTATTTAATAAATTGCAATAATTGATGTAATGTCAGTACTTGTAGAACTTTCCATATATTGATATACACTGCTATTTGCACAAACATACTTCTGTACTACTTTTATGTTGCCTCATTGTGTTAGTGTAAATATGTTTATACAGTTCTGTACTTTAATAAGCTATACCCTTCACCTCAGTTACATATTTTGCATGTTCTATTTGACAATATACACTCAGTGAGCACTTTATTAGATATTTATTAGACATATTAGGTCTTCTGCTGCTGTAGTCTATCCACATAGAGGTTTGATGCATTGTGTTCAGAGATCTGTTCACTGATGTGATGTATAGTTATTTGCATTACTGTCACCTTCCTGTCAGCTTAGACCAGTCTGGCCCTTCTCCATTACCTCGCTCATCCTCAAGCCATTTCCGTCCGCAGAACTGCCCATCAGTGAATGTTTTTGGTTTTTTGCACCATTTTTTGAAAATCCCAGGAGGTCAGCAGTTACAGAAATACTCGTACCTGCCCGTCTGGCACCAACAATCATGCCACAGTCGAAATCACTAATCACTTTTGATAATTGATATGAACATTAACTGAAGCTCCTGACCCATATCTGCATGATTTTATGCATTGCACTGCTGCCACCAGTGGCTGATTAGGTAATCGCATGACGACGTTGGTGTACAGGTGTTCCTAATAAAGTTCTCAGTGAGTGGATATTTTGGGAATTGCTGTCTGTATCTGTGTGCATGGATAGTAGACACGTTGTAAATATTGTTCTCCTTCAGACAGTTGCCATAACTTTTACCTAACATCCAACCCGCTGCATGCCTTAGAAGAGATTAAATTATATACTTTATTATCTGTCACGACCTGGCTCAAATTTATTTGAAATAACCAAGTAACAGAAATGTGTAGTATGAAAGTCAGTTGTGTGACTGAGTGGATGTGTGAAAAGTGTGCTGAAGCAGTGCTGTCTGATACTGTCAAGTGTCGAGGACCCGGCCCTAGGCCCGCCTGATGAGAGATTGACAGGAGATGGGTTAGGAAGGAATGCATTGTTAACCCCTCGCACACGCCATCGAGGTGGTAGCAAGAACGCCCGTAAGAGGAAAAATATGTGGTTCAAGATAAATGTACAACCGTTTATGGACACTGAGGAGTCTGAAGTCAGAGGACTTAGATTTAGGGTTTTAGAGAGCAAGGCTAAAGGTCTGACTGAGGCCGTGCGTAGAATGTGTTCTAGCATGACCGTGGAAGATGCTCAACATGCTGAACGGGTAATTGGTGACCCAGGGAGTTTGGCGTTCAAAGAAACGGTAGATGTGATAACATACTTAGTTGACACGTGTGGGCTTGCTCCTACAGGGGAGGAGCACAAGGCCTGGTTAAAGCAACAGGATGAGGAAAACAATAAAGATAATTGGGAGATCAAAGAGTATGAAGAGATGGAAAAATGTAGGAGAGATAAGGAAAATGGAAGGGATGTCAATACCGAAAGAAGTTTAAGAGGCTTCAAGGGCCTTCCTGATTATAGCACAAATAATTTATCGGATAGATTCAAAGGACTAACAGTGGAGGAGTTCAATGATGAATTACACTCAGCTATTAGCTGGATTTCTTTTGTAGATCCCTTAAGGCGCCACAAAAAGGGGCACCTGAAGAGTGTATTGAGATGGTGGCAGGCACTAACTTCTGGCTTGCATGAGGTCAAGGTGTGGAGGAAGTCAAGGAGAGACTATGAAATTGAAACAGACACCAGTGATGAATAGGTTCATTAAAAAAATATTTAAAAAGCTAGTGTTTTTCCACTCGTATATTGAGATGGTGGAAATTCCCAACCGGAGGGGCACATGAGATAAAGTATTGGGGAAATTTATTTTGAGGTATGAGAAAATGACAGTGGGACAAACAGAAGTGATGAATATGGTCATTAAAAAGTTGCATAAGAGATAAATGTCTTCCCACTCGATATATTGGGGACATTTCTTATCAAAAAAGGTACACTCTTATACGGAAAAAGGATATATAAGGAATAAGCTTTTAGACCTTAGGATAGCATCTTAGAATTTTGCTTCACAAGATATCTACGAGCTGTTGAAGAAAGAGCAACGCAGAACAACTATAATCAAGCTTGAGTGGTAATTATAATCTATATTACTTGTATAAGTAAGAAAAGTAGTACATAGAAGTTCAACTTTATAAGTTTCCTTTTATTTTTATGTCTTATTTCTCATTAAGGTACTATATAAGGTAGAAAATTTTTTATAGTTTAGATAAATATAATATTCTAGGAATAGTTTCTTTTAAACGTCCAGAAGGGGGAGCTATAGGATAAGGCTAAGGCCAAAGAGGATGGGTATTTGAGGGGTGTATCTTGAATTTTAACATCATGGTGGAAAGGTAAATTAGAAAGAGCTAAAGGGGTATATGTAACTTGCATGTGATCAGCAAACTGAAAGATGATATATATCCTGTAATCTGTATAACTCTATTATTTTGATTGATTATAATAAAGTATATCTTACTATAATCATATGTGATAAAGATTCTTTTAGAGGAATACATTGAATACAGGACATCGTATACCAGATTTGCATCACACCCTTCACTTTGAGACTGGGCTGGAAGTTCAGTAGAACTTACCAGGGCTCCAGGACGTTCGGAGTACTTGAGTTCGTCCCCGAGACACCTCATGGTGAGGTACTGCTCGTGGGAACGTGAGGTCTGAGCTCGGCAAGGGGTCCGTGGCTCACGACACAAGCAGCAGTAAACAATACAATAAAAAAAGTTACAATAACAGCCATTAAAAAAACTTAAAACAAATTGCATATACCATATTGTGAACAGTTGGGGACAAAGCCAAATACCTTAACTGTAATGTGAGATAACTATTAAGTAGAATGATAGCAGAAAGGATTTCCTATCCATAGTGAAATGGAGCTGGAGATCAAATCTAATGACACAACAAACATGATTATGGGACAATTCTACAAGGAAATTGGAGAGTCTAAATTGCCCATAGGTATGAGTGTGTGAGTGAATGGTGTGCCCTGCGATGGACTGGTGACCTGTCCAGGGTGTATTCTTGCCTTTCGCCCAATGTATGCTGGGATAGGCTCCAGCCCCCCTGCGACCCTGTTCAGGATAAGCGGGTTAGGATAATGAATGAATGAATGATATCTGTCTAATGGTGCTGTGTGTGTATGTGTGTGTGTGTGTGTGTGTGTGTATGCGTGCGCGTGCCTGCATCTTGGTTGGCATTTTTTGTCAGAGGAAGGGCCCATAAAAAAATCTTGCACCAGGTCCCATCCTAAATGGCTGCCGCCACTGAATTAAACCATAAATTAAACCAACCCCGATAAGTAGGCCTAATGTGTTATGTGCATTCTTTTCAATTTCTCTAAATTATTCAATTGTTTGATGGGCTGTCAATAGTCTCTTATTTTCTGTGGTCATTGCCACCCTCATCCACCCAAATGTTGCCTCCAAACAACTGTAACATGATGTGCTGGTCTTTGGTGACGATGAAGGACCTGTTACCAGGGATTAAAAAGTTCTGGGAGATGTTAAGGCGCTCATCACCGCTGCCATTTTGCTCCACGAACACGGTGACGAAGATGGCTCCTTCAGACAGGATCTGGCCGTGCTTGTTGGGTGGGATGCGTAGGTAACGGACGCATTTATCGCGTTTCATGACCGTCTTGGTTTGCAGGGACACTGAAAGTGCCGGGGGCTGCAAATTGGAGCTGCCAAGTGTCGTCCCAACGGCGATCTCCATCTCCTCCAGAGTCAGCCGGTCTGGGCAGTAGTACACACCCACAATGCTGCCGGTGGCATTGGCCACATAAGTTCTGTCTTGATCCACAGATTTAATGCAAGAAAACCTGCATTGAAAGATACCAGTGTTAAAGCCTGAGATACACTTCACGATTGTAGCTTGTTTTCACTTGTAAAGCAGTTTGAGCTGCATGGTATTTTCTGAAAACAGCTAAATAAACCTTTTTTTAATACTATGATTTAGCCCTGTTCAGTTATGATATGACCAAATAACTAATCAGTTATTTTCTATAATAATTTTCAAAGCTGCAATGTTCAGAATGGCACCTATGTTCAACAACATTTAAAGGCTTATGAAGTATACCTGTCATTTAGCCTACCTGGTTCCCATTGTGTGTCTGTTTCCTGATAAAATGTATTCTTCCCTCTTTAATCAGGATAGGTGAGCGTGGCAGGTGTCTGTATTAGCAAGCCTGCAGAGAGGGAAGGGAGGATCGTAAGGGAAAAAGAAATAGGATGGGTGCGCCCCGTTATTTTTTACTCCCTCCTTCTTCCATCCGCTCCCCCACTCCCACTCATCTCCTACCCAGAAGAGAGGAAAGGAAGGGAGGGGGCAAGTGGAGGAAAGGAGAGAGCGTCCCAAAAACCACATCCTCCATTCCTCTTCGACATCATCGTCTCCCTCCGCGTGTTAAGAATCCAAGGCCAGGATTAAAACACAGGCTGTACTGTGTAGGTGGTAATTATTACCCCTGGGCCACGGGGAGATTTTTAAAAACAGGAGTGGATCCAATGCAGATGTAACAGGTGAGAAATTGCCTGAGTCCGAGGTGGGATTTGAACCCCGGCCTTCTCACTTGTCCAAATTATTTGTTGAACGAACGCGTTACCAGTCAGCTGAAGATGAGCTCGCCTCTAGCCATGGGCAACAACGTTCTTTTGAATTTGAGGGTTACGTCATCGGGGAGTGTTGTCGCAATAACCTGCTACCAGCCTTTGCTTTTCACTGCACCATCCGTGCTTACTAGTGAACTAGCTGAGCTAACCATGCTACACAGAGACACAAAGGATGTAGGCAAAAGCAATACTTTACTTATGGGGTAGTCAGGCAAACAGACAAAAGGTCATAACCAGGATCGGTCCATAAACGTCAGCAAAGGCACAGAGTCGACAGAGAAAATGGAATCCAAAACACAATCTCTAAGACAAAGTTGATAACCTTACCTCGAAACTGATCCAAATCAGGACAGAAACAAGAAATCCAACTTAAAAGGAAAAAAAGTCTTAAGTACCTTACGCCCAGTGAGTGTATATTAGATAATATAGGAGAATATACACAGTGACCACTTTATTAGGTAATTATTACACTTATTTTTCTGCTGCTGAAGCCGGTCCATTTAGAGGTTTTTTTTAAAGGCCTGCATTCAGTCATGAATTTAGATTTGAGATTTTAATGACTTTTGAAGTTACAAATGTCCCACACATTCTTCATAACATCTGAAAACATTTAGCCAACGTTTTAATTGTACACTAACCGTTTGTGATCACCTAAAGTTATGTGACTTACTGTAGCAGACGTATACACTCTTTGCAGAGAGATGTCACAGTGTTATAATACAGTTCAATGTTCTGAACGCATTACATTTGAATAATTAAGTAGGCTAAGAAGTGAAAACTTCTAACTTCTGTAACTTTGTGATAGGACATTTCAATAAGGTAGGACAAATTTGAACAAAAAAAACCTCCTGAAGCCAGTAAATCTGTCAGAACAGGTGATTTCAACTCTCTGGCAATTTTGTTCTGGAAGTTAGGGAAAGCAGAAGTTCAATTCTTACCTGTTTCTCAGTCCACTCTGCTGTTGCTGAGACTGCATTAACTGTGTCTTCAGTAGATCCAGACAGATCGAACAGCTCAACTGGTCCTTATCCAGTAAACCTCCACCTTCAGCCATTTCACTGCTCACACTGACACAGACAGACTAGTTTCCCTGAAATAGACAGAAAACTGCGTGACAGAGAGTGGGAGGGACTCCCTGGCTCCGCCCACAGCTGCAGCTGGAGTGGTGTTGAGGCTGAACTGAGTCATGACTTCAGTGTCCTTAATGGTATTACGAGGCTGCAGACTGATAAACATTACAGTAATGTGACTTTGACTCAGCCCCAAATGTATTCAAACGTTGGGGACACAGCTGGCCTAGAGGCAGAAATGTGTCACTAAAATAGGTTAAGGGCAAAACAGCTGCACAGATCGCACTGTGGCTATTTGGGGCATTGAACCACCAACCTCACGTTACAGCGAGGAGAAAAATCTGATGAGATGGAAAAAATCTGAAAAAAAAAAAAAATACGATTGAAAAAAATAAGGATATCAGCACCAGCACTTCAGAGTATAAACTGTGTGTTCAGCTGAATTCAAACTGAAGGGGGAGACAGCTAGAATGAAAGTTCAGCTGAATTTGAAATGAGGATAGATATTTGTGTAGCTGCGAAGAATTGTGGGGCTCTACCAGGAGGTGACCACCTCTCCGGAAGGTGACCAGTTCTGAATGGCCAGTTCTAATTATGTATTCGTGGCATCTTAGCTTGGTTTGCAGGCAGGAAGCAGGCTAATCTGAGGGCCATAACCACTGGTTAAGTAGGCACATAACTGGACTACGTTTCGAAGTAGTCCAGGTTTGTGCCTTCTTAAACGGTAGGCGTGGTCCTCGGATTGCTGTGAAACCTCCACCATCAGAAAGCAGCCAGCGTGCATTGCTAAACGTGCCACAGTATTGCCATGTTCTTACTTTTTAGATGGGCTGAATTCCTGTAGCCTGTTCTTCTCATTATGTATTCTTATGTTACATTTTTGCATTTAAGTAATTTGGCAGACACTTTTAATCCAAAGGGACTCATAAGTGGATTGGTTTTTCTACAGGTTAAAAGCCTGTGTGGGGTGTATGGGGCTGTGTGGGGTCGTGTGGGTCTGTGTGGGGTGTGTGGTTCTGTGTGGGGTGTGTGGGGTGTGTGGGGTGGGTGGGCGTGTGTGGGGTGTGTATGGGGGACACAGGGTTGAGACGTGCCCTGTACCTGTCCAGGTCGGAGAGGTGGCTGTACACCTGAGACTCCTCCCCCTGCAGCTGACGCCCCGTCTCCTCCAGGACGCAGCGGAACCTGCGCACGCATCGCATCATCCCCTCCAGCTCGTCCAATGAGAACTGCCGAGGGGCGGGGCATGGCAGGGCGAAGAACAGGATCCGATAAGTGGAGTATGAGTGTGTGTGTTTGTGTGTGTATGTGAGAGAGAGAGTGTGTGTGTGAGAGTGTGTGTATGTGTGTGTGTGAGAGTGTGTGTATATGTGTGTGTATGTGAGTGTGTGAGAGTGAGTGTATGTGTGTGTGTGAGTGTGTGTGTGAGAGTTTGTGTATGTGAGTGTGTGAGAGTGTTGGCGTGTGTGTATGCTAGTGCATGTGTGCTTGTGTGTGTGCCTGTGTGTGTTAGCGTGCGTATGAGTGAGAGTGTTGGTGTTTGTGTTTTTGTGTGTGTGTGTGGGTGTATATGTGTGTGTATGTGTCTGTGTGAGTGTGTGTGAGTGTGTGTATGTGTGTGTGTGAGTGTGTGTGTGTGTGTATATGTGTGTCTATGTGTGCATGTGTATGTGTGTGTGTAGTGAGTGTGTATGTGTGTGTCTATGTGTGCATGTGTATGTGTGTGTGTAGTGAGTGTGTATGTGTGTGTGTGTTTGCGCGTGTGTGTGTTTGAATGTGTGTATTACACACTCACAGTAAACGGAGCAGGACGCAGTTTTGTGCAGGAGCTGCAGGGCGGCGCTGTTGAGCTCTCCTGCAGGACGGTGGGAGTACCAGGAGCAGCTGGGGCAGCGGTGCTCGCAGGCGCAGCAGCAGTGTGCCTCGGCCTCCCAGCGCCCCCCCTCTAACTCCCCCCTGTTTTTTGTCTTTCACACCATTCTGAGTAAACTCAAGAGACTGTTGTGGATGAAAATCCTAGGAGATCAGCAGTTACAGAAATATTCGTACCTGCCCGTCTGGCTCCAACAATCATGCCACAGTCAAAATCACTAAGATCATTTTTTATTTTTTTATTTTGATAATTGATATGAACATTAACTGAAGCTCCTGGCCCATATCTGCATGATTTTATGCATTGCACTGCTGCCACCAGTGGATGATTAGGTAATCGCATGACGACGTTGGTGTACAGGTGTTCCTAATAAAGTTTTCAGTGAGTGGATATTTTGGCAATGGTTGTCTGTATCTGTGTGCATGGATAGTAGGCAAGTTGTAAATATTGTTCTCCTTCAGACAGTTGCCAAAACTTTTACCTGACATCCAACCCGCTGCATGCCTTTATTTCCAGCTTGTTATTATTCATTTGAATGTAAAGTTTGTCAGGATTAGAAGAGATTAAATTATATACGTTTTGTCTGATGCAGTGTTGTCTGATACTGTCAAGCAGCAGTAAACAATACAATAAAAAAGTAAAAAAACATTTACAATAACAGCCATTAAAAACAATGTATTTAAAACAAATTGCATATACCATATTGTGAACAGTTGGGGACAAAGCCAAATACCTTAATTGTAATGTGAGATAACTATTAAGTAGAATGATGGCAGAAAGAATTTCCTATCCATAGTGAAATGGAGCTGAAGATCAAATCTAATGACACAACAAACATGATTATGGGACAATTCTACAAGGAAATAGTTGCCATTATTTATGTCATGGTTTGCCAAAGGGTGGATTCGAGCTGTAGTGACCATTGTAGGGCTCTACACCTACACGCGACTGGCCCCTGATTGGAGAGTCTAAATTGCCCGTAGGTGTGAGTGTGTGAGTGAATGGTGTGTGTGCCCAGTGATGGACTGGCGACCTGTCCAGGGTGTATTCCTGCCTTTCGCCCAATGCATGCTGGGATAGGCTCCAGCCCTCCTGCGACCCTGTTCAGGATAAGCGGGTTAGGATAATTAATTAATGAATGATATCCGTCTAATGGTGCTGTGTGTGTATGTGTGTGTGTGTGTATGCGTGCATGCATAGGTTATATGTGTTTGTGTGTGCGCGTGCCTGCATCTTGGTTGGCATTTTTTGTCAGAGGAAGGGCCCATAAAAAAATCTTGCACCAGGTCCCATCCTAAATGGCTGCCGCCACTGATTTAAACCATTCTTAAATTAAACCAAGACTGTATCCCGTTAAGTAGGCCTAATGTGTTATGTGCATTCTTTTCAATTTCTCTAAATTATTCAATTGTTTGATGGGCTGTCAATAGTCTCTTATTTTCTGTGGTCATTGCCACCCTCATCCACCCAAATGTTGGCTCCATACGACTGTAACACGATGTTATGGTCTGCTGTGACGATGAAGGACCGGTCACTGGGGATGTAAAAATTCTGGGAGATGTTAAGGCGCTCATCACTGCTGCCATTTTGCTCCACGAACACGGTGACGAAGATGGCTCCTTCAGCCAGGATCTGGGCGTGCTTGTCGGGTGGGATGCGTCGGTAACGGATGGATTCATCGCGTTTCATGACCGTCTTGGTTCCCACGGACACTGAAAGTGTCGGGGGCTGCAAATAGGAGCTGCTAAGTTTCGCCCCAGCGCCGATCTCCATCTCCTCCACAGTCATCCGGTCTGGGCAGTAATACACATCCAGAGTGCTGCCGGAGGCATTGGCCACATAAGTTCTGTCTTCATCCACAGATTTAATCCAAGAAAACCTGCATTGAAAGATACCAGTGTTAAAGCCTGAGACACACTTCACGATTGTAGCTTGTTTTCACTTGTAAAGCAGTTTGAGCTGCATGGTATTGTCTGAAAGCAGCTAAATAAACCCTTTTTACGACTATGATTTAGCCCTGTTCAGTTATGATGTTCAGAATGGCACCTATGTTCAACAACATTTAAAGATTTATGAAATATGAAGTATCTGTCATTTAGCCTACCTGCCTCCCATTGTGTGTCTGTTTCCTGATAAAATGTATTTCTCCCTCTTTAATCAGGATAGGCAAGCGTGGCAGGTGTCTGTATTAGCAAGCCTGCAGAGAGGAAAGGGAGGATCGTCAGGGAAAAAGAAATAGGATGGGTGCGCCCCGTTACTTTTTACTCCCACCTTCTCCCATCCGCTCCCCCACTCCCACTCATCTCTTACCCAGAAGTATGAGAGGAAAGGAAGGGAGGGGGCAAGTGGAGGAAAGGAGAGAGCGTCCCAAAAACCACGTTCTCCATTCCTCTTCGACATCATCGTCTCCCTCCGCGTGTTAAGAATCCAAGGCCGGGATTCAAACACAGGCTGTACTGGTGCTGTGTAGGTGGTAATTATTACCCCTGGGCCATGGGGAGATTTTAAAAAACAGGTGCAGAGACACAAAGGATGTAGGCGAAAGCAATACTTTACTTAAGGGGTAGTCAAGCAAACAGGCTAAAGGTTGTAACCAGGATCAGTCTATAAACTTCAGCAAAGGTACAGGCAGGAAAAGGGAATCTAAAACACCAGGCACCAAGGTCAAAAAGGTACTTTAAAAAATCCAAGCATGATACTCACAAAACACACACAAAGCGAAAGCAACCTTAAGACTGAGCACTGGACAACACAAAAGGCATAACTTAAATACAAACACTGACAAGACGTAGGGTGGGATTTAACAAGACACAGGTGATTACACAAACTTGAGTCCCAGGGATGAGCGAAGACAAGTCTCTCTCAACTGATGGCTTACATAGGGAAGGTCACTGGAACCTCACACGTGCCCCAGGAATTTCAGTCAGGAATTTAGATTTGAGATTTTAAAGATTTATGAAGTTACAAATGTCCCACACATTCTTCATAACATCTGAAAACATTTAGCCAACGTTTTAATTGTACACTAACCGTTTGTGATCACCTAAAGTTATGTGACTTACTGTAGCAGACGTATACACTCTTTGCAGAGAGAAGTCACAGTGTTATATTACAGTTCAATGTTCTGAACGCATTACATTCGAATAATTAAGTAGGCTAAAAAGTGAAAACTTCTAATTTCTATAACTTTGCGATAGGACATTTCAATAAGGTAGGACGAGTTTGAACAAAAAAACCTCCTGAAGACAGTAAATCTGTCAGAACAGGTGATTTCAACTCTCTGGCCATTTTGTTCTGGAGGTTAGGTAAAGCGGAAGTCCAGTTCTTACCTGTTTCTCAGTCCACTCTGCCACTGCTGAGACTACAGTAACTGTGTCCACGGGGAATAGCCACTGGATCCTTCAGTAGATCCAGACAGATCGAACAGCTCAACTGGTCCTGATCCAGTAAACCTCTACCTTCAGCAATTTCACTGCTCAGACTGACACAGACAGACTAGTTTCCCTGAAATAGACGGAAAACTGCGTGACAGAGAGTGGGAGGGACTCCCTGGCTCTGCCCACAGCTGCAGCTGGAGTGGTGTTGAGGCTGAACTGAGTCATGACTTCAGTGTCCTTAATGGTATTACGAGGCTGCAGACTGATAAACATTACAGTAATGTGACTTTGACTCAGCCCCAAATGTATTCAAACGTTGGGGACACAGCTGGCCTAGAGGCAGAAATGTGTCACTAAAATAGGTTAAGGGCGAAACAGCTGCACAGATCGCACTGTGGCTATTTGGGGCATTGAACCACCAACCTCACGTTACAGCGAGGAGAAAAATCTGATGAGATGGAAAAATATTAAAATACGATTGAAAAAAATAAGGATATCAGCACCAGCACTTCAGAGTATGAACTGTGCGCTCAGCTGAATTCAAACTGAAGGGGAAGACAGCTAGAATGAGAGTTCAGCTGAATTTGAACTGAGGATAGATATTTGTGTAGCTGCGAAGAATTGTGGGGCTCTACCAGGAGGTGATCACCTAAATGGCCAATTCTAATTATGTATTTATGTCATCTTAGCTTGGTTTGCAGGCAGGAAGCAGGCTAATCTGAGGGCCATAACCACTGGTTAAGTAGGCATATAACCGGACTACGTTTCGAAGGTTTGTGCCATCTTAAACGGTAGGCGTGGTCCTCGGATTGCTGTGAAACCTCCACCATGCATTGCATTGCTAAACGTGCCACAGGATTGCCATGTTCTTACGTTCCAGATGGGCTGAATTGCCTGTAGCCTGTTCTTCTCATTATGTATTCTTATGTTACATTTTTGCATTTTAGTCATTTGGCAGACACTTTTAATCCAAAGCGACCCATAAGTGCATATGTTTTTCCACAGGTTAAAAGCATCAAATCCATAACTAGTAAAACATGCATATAAAAATGTTCTAGATGGGCTGAATGGCCTGTTGCATTAGGTGAGACTGTTTAGTTTGATCTCTCTTTATTTATTCAAATAATTACCAGTGAAAACCGGAATGAACACATCGCCCCGTATTCTGCTTCCTCCCGGGGCATCAAAGAATTCCAAAATGTCTGCCTGGCATGACCTACCCCGAAAAATACTTGCCAGTGGTTTAATAATTCCCTCACGTAACTCTTTGAGTACATTGGGAATATGCCATCTGGGCCTGCTGCCTTATTTGTCTTTCATTTATGTCATTTATCAAATATTTTTTCAGGACATTGTTAATATTGAATATGCCTTCTGGCCTACTAGTAACCTCCTCCCAGGTAAAACTCTGCACAAAGTAGCCATTTAAGGCCTCAGCAATATCTTTATTTTTATTCAGCACTTCTGTCATGGTTTTCACTGTCTACTCCTGGAAATTGCAGTATTTTCCTCTCTAGACCTCGAGAGGGCCTGCCGGCCACGTTCAGAAGAAGAAATTACCTCCCGGATGTGGAATGCGGATGTAATCATGGCCGATTGCAGTCAGCTGCATGGAGAGCTCTTCCTGGCACTGCACTGAGCTTTGGTGTTTCAGTTTGATACATGCACTAAGCCGGTATAGAGGTATAGAGGTATAGAGGTAGACAGACAGACAGACAGACAGACAGACAAACAGACAGAGAGTTGTTGGAGGACTGAATTGCTTTTAGTCTTGAAAAGCATTCACTTTAGAAATTAGATAGAAGTATAGGGACCAATATTGTTTCCTTTGAGTTGGTTGGTTCCCGTAGACCTTCCCTATTTTTGTTGCTTAGGTCCGCTTCTGTTCTGTTTAGATGGTGGTTGCCCATCCAGCTCTGGATGTCTCTCAGGCAGGCGGAGATACGGGTAGAGACCTGTGTGTCTGATGGGGGGAAGGAGAGAAAGAGTTGGGTGTCATCGGCATAACAATGATAGGAGATGCCATGAGCATAGATAACGGGGCCAAGGGATCTCGTGTAGATGGAGAAGAGGAGGGGTCCGAGGACTGAGCCCTGGGGGACTCCTGTAACAAGGGGGCGAGGGGTTGACACTCCTCCAGCCCAGGACACCTGGGAGGACCGGCCAGAGAGATAAGATTGGATCCACTCTAAGGCTGTGCCACAGATCCCTGTAGATGCCAGGGAGACTAAGAGGATGGAGTGGTTGACTGTGTCGAACGCCGCAGAGAGGTCAAGAAGGATCAAGACAGATGAGAGAGAGGTTGCTCGTGCAGCCTGAAGGGACTCGTTGACAGAGAGGAGTGCAGTCTCCGTCGAGTGGCCAGGTCTGAAGCCGGACTGGTGGGGGTCCAGCAGGTTATTCTGAGAGAGGAAGGAAGAGAGTTGGTTGGAGGCAGCTCGTTCAATGGATTTGGATAGAAAAGGAAGGAGAGATACCGGACGGTAGTTTTGAATGCAGGAGGGGTCAAGAGTGGGTTTCTTTAGGAGCGAGGTGATGTAGGCCCTCTTGAATGATGAGAGAAAGCAGCCAGAGGACAGAGAGGAGTTAACAAGAGAGGTGACAAACGGGAGGATGTCAGGCGTGATTGCCTGAAAGAGGTTTGAGGGGATGGGGTCCAGGGCACAAGTAGTAGGGCGGTGGGAGAGCAGGAGGTGAGACACATCAGCATCTGTAAGGGGACAGAAAGAGGAGAAACAGGGGGCAGACACAGAAATGGAGGCAGGCATAGAAGTGGTGGTGGTCGCGAAGGTGCTGCGGATATCTGCAACCTTCTCGTCAAAAAATACCGCAAAGTCATCAGCAGTGAGCAAGGACTGAGATGGTGGGGGAGGTGTGCTGAGGAGAGAGGAGAAAATGGAGAATAGTTGACGAGGGTTAGAAGTGGAGTTCTGGATTTTTGTTTGGTAGTAATTTCTTATGGCAGTGATGATAGCGGAGGAGAATTCCGCCAGGAGAGACTGGTAGGAAGACAGGTCCGACGGGTCTTTTGATTTCCTCAACTTCCTCTCAGCTGTACATAGGCTTGGCCTGGAGGAACGTAGAAGGTCAGAAACCCATGGGCTGGGTGGAGAGGATCGAGCAGGCCGGGAGACAAGAGGACAGAGAGAGTCAAGGGCTGAGGAGAGAGGAAAGCAGCACGGAAGATGCGGAATCAGTGGGTAGTTTGGAGAAGGATTCAAGAGGAGGGAGGGAAGCGATGACTCTGGGGGCAAGGGAGGAGGGTGATAGAGTGCGGAGGTTACATCGGACAGAAGCAGTGGGGGTGAGAGAAGGGGAGGGAGGTAGAGCAGCTAAGGGGATGGAGAAGGAAATGAAGTGGTGATCGGACTTGTGTAAAGGGGTAACAGTGGGGTTAGAAGAGGAGCAGTTCCTCAGAAAGATCAGGTCAAGAAGGTTTCCAGCCTTGTGAGTTGGGGGAGAGTGCTGCAGAGAGAGGTCAAAGGAGTGTTCTTGTGTTCTTATGTTCTAGATGGGCTGAATGGCCTGTTCTCATCATTATGTGTTCTTGTGTTCTTGTGTTCTAGATGGGCTGAATAGCCTGTTCTCATTATTATGTGTTCTTGTGTTTGTATGTTCTAGATGGGCTGAATGGCCTGTTCTCATCATTATGTGTTCTTGTGTTCTTATGTTCTAGATGGGCTGAATGGCCAGTTGCATTAGGTGAGACTGTTTAGTTTGAGCTCTCTTTATGTATTCAAATAATTACCAGTGAAAACCGGAATGACCACATCGCCCCGTATCCTGCTTCCTCCCGGGGGCATCAAATAATTCCAAAATGTCTGCCTGGCATGACCTACCCTTTTGATAGATTCAAGTATGTTAAATATGATACAAGTTAGACTGACAGGCCTGTAGTTTCCAGTCCCCTTTCTTACATATTGGTATTATATTACCTTGTTTCCAGTCATCCGGTATTTCTCCAGTTTCTAAAGACTGTGGAGGAATACTTGCCAGTGGTTTAATAATTCCCTCACGTAACTCTTTGAGTACATTGGGAATATGCCATCTGGGCCTGCTGCCTTATTTGTCTTTCGTTTATGTCATTTATCAAATATTTATTCAGGACATTGTTAATATTGAGCTTTGGTGTTTCAGTTTGATACATGCACTAAGCCGGTATAGAGGTATAGAGGTATAGAGACAGAGAGTTGTGGAGGACTGAATTGCTTTTAGTCTTGAAAAGCATTCGCTTTAGAAATTAGATAGAAGTATATTCTATCTAGAAGTAAATTGCCTTTTGGCTAACCTTAGTTCTTTTTTAACCTTAGTACACATATTACAAACTTTATTACTTTCAGTGCTGTACTTTTTAGATACACTGCTCAAAAAATTAAGGCAACACTTAATCATCACAGTGTGACACCAAGTCAGTTAAACTTCAGGGATATCAATCTGTCCATTTAGGATGCAAGTGATTGTGAATCAATTTCACCTGCTTTGGTGCAAATGAAAGTGACAACAGGTGCGATGGAGATGCAAACGCAAGACCACACCCAAAAAAGGTAATGGTTTTGCATGTGGTGGCCACAAACAATTGTTCTCTGCTTATCCTTCCTGACTGATTCTTCTCTAGTTTTGTGTTCTGCTAGTGTCCTTGTCACTACTGGAAGCATGAGGCGGTACCTGCAGACCAATCAGGTTGCACAGGTAGTCCAGCTCCTCCAGGATGGCACATCCATACGTGCGGTCGCAAAAAGGTTTGCTGTGTTTCCCAGAACAGTCTCAAGAGCATGGAGGAGATACCAGGAGACCGGCCTTACACAGGAGAGCTGGACAGGGCCGTAGAAGGGCAGCAGGACCGGTATCTGCTCCTTTGTGCGAGAAGGAACAGGAGGAGCGCTGCCAGAGCCCTACAAAATGACCTCCAGCAGGCTACTGGTGTGCATGTTTCTGCTCAAACTGCCAGAAACAGACTCCATGAGGGTGGCATGAGGGCCCGACGTCCTCGAGTGGGACCTGTGTTCACAGCCCAACACCGTGCAGCTCGAATGGCATTCGCGAGAGACCACCAGAATTGGCAGGTCCACCATTGGCGCCCTGTCCTCTTCACAGATGAGAGCAGGTTCACACTGAGCACGTGTCACACACTGAGTCTGGAGACGCCGTGGTGAACGTTATGCTGCCTGTAACATCATCCAGCATGACCGGTTTGGCGGTGGGTCAGTGATGGTCTGGGGAGGCATATCCTTGGAGGGTCGCTCAGACCTGTCCGGGAGCTCAATGATGCTCTGATCCAGGTCTGGGAGGAGATCCCCCAGGACACCATCTGCCGACTCATCAGGAGCATACCCAGACGCTGTCAGGAGTGCGTACAGGCACACGGGGGCCATACACACTACTGAGTCACATTATGAGTTGCTGTGATAAAAAAAAAAGTTTGATCAGCCTGTGATTAAAATTTTTTACTTAGATTTTCAGTGTGATTTTGAATCCAGCCCTCAATGGGTTGATGATTTTGGTTTCCTTTGACCGTTATGTCATTTTGATCTAAAAAAAATTATACAATGTACATCAGTAAAGATTTTCAACTTAAATAAATCGTTCATCAAGATCTGATGTGTCCCTTAAGTGTTCCCTTCATTTTTTTGAACAGTGTATCTGATACAGTTCATTATTTTTTCAAAAAACTATTATGTATAGCCGTACACATCCACTGTGTTTTCTGAACTCACATTTCTGGACCTAATTTATACTGTGCGTCAAGTATAACCCATTTGAACCTGCTCTACTTTTCATTCACAGTCCTGCAATCAAGAACTTACTCCTAGTCCACATTAGTTACATTTGATCACATCTTTCTTAAAAATCCTGGACTTTTACATTACATTACATTACATTACATTATTGGCATTTGGCAGACGCTCTTATCCAGAGTGACATACAGTTGATTAGACTAAGCAGGAGACAATCCCCCACTGGAACAATGCAGGGTTAAGGGCCTTGCTCAAGGGCCCAACGGCTGTGCAGATTTTATTGTGGCTACACTGCGATGAGAACCTCCAACCTTGCATGTCCCAGTCATTTACCTTAACCACTACGCTACAGGCCGCCCTTGGACTTGGAGCTCATAATGTGACTCAGTAGTGCGTACAGGCCCCCGTGTGCCAGTACGCACTCCTGACAATATCTGGGCATGCTCCTGATGAGTTCGCGGATGGTGTCCTGGGGGAACTTTGTTTCAGGACTTTTGTGGCTCATCTCTGTACTTCTTTGCAAATTGTGATCTTGCCTTCCAATCTTGTGGTATAGCTTCTATTTTGCTGCTGTCGAGGTCTTTTAACAGTTGATTGAGATACTTTCACCCTTGTGATGTCACTGATTGATGTTTTGGGGTTTTTATTCACAGCTCTCACAATGTTTCTGTCATCAGCCGCTGTTGCTTTGCTTGGTTGACCTGCTTGATGTCAGTTGCTCAGTTTGCCAGCGGTTTCTTTCTCTTTCAGGACATTCCAAGTTGTTGTACAAGCTATCCCCAATGATTTCCCCTCTTTTCTAAGCTTCAAAATGACTTGCTTTTGCAAACTGGTTTATCTTTTCTAACAAAAGTTCTTTAAGAAATCTACAAACAAATACCAGGAAATAAAAGCTGAAATTCAGATCTCTCATCAGTTGACCTCAAACTGAATTGTCTTCAGTGTATAGCAAAAACAAAGGAATTGACCTTTCAGTTTCAATACCTTTGGAGGGGACTGTATACTGTACATACTCATAACTATACTGACTTGCTCCTGTCACAGTTGGTCCATTCGCCCGGGTGTAGGAGCTCTTGAGTTCACTCATGATGAAAAGGGGTCATGGCTTTTAGAGGGCCTGAGTTCATACCAAACTGTCTCTCATTAATTTACATAATTAATACACTGAGAGCCCTCTCCTTTAAAAGCAAAACCCAAAGCTCAGAATCAACAGCTTCTACCTACCATTATTCAATATGTAATTGCATTAGGAATGTTCCGGTATGTGTCATTCTGTTTTATAGTACATCACAGATATGAAATTTCCTTGAATGTTCAAACTCACACTGCTTCAATGCAAAAATGTCAAAGCAAACATATCGGACTTGATGGTTATAAGTTTAAGCAAGAACTGCAAATAAAACCCTTTGATCAGAAGTTACTAAAATGTCATTCTACATCCGATAAACTGAAATGGGACTAGACATTAAGAAATGATGTGTAATGCCAGAGAATTTAGTGAAAAAGAAAACCATAACATATCATTTAAATAAGCATATGTAGACTGGGCAGTGTAATGGATATATAATTCTTTATTTACACTAGTGTTCACAGACTCAAAACTCGAACAGTGCAAATCTCTGTGAACAAACTGCTTCAGAAACGCTTCTCTACCACATATGAAACAAATCCATTTAGTATCAAAAGCCAAAAAGGCTACTCGGTGTCAATAACAATCATTACAAAAATGATCTGCATAATTATTTTTTCAAAACAGGTGAAAATAAAAAAAAACATAAATATAATACATTCCAAAAAACAGTTTAAATAGAGTAGAATAAACAATCTTCCTTGACAAACCACCTCTTCGTTGCCCTGGAACAAACAGAAAAAAAGAAAGAAAAAAAACATTCAATTTCATATTGCACCTTTTATAAGCGACATTCCTGCAGGGGGAATCATATTTAAAGATCTTTGAAATGCCTTTTTTCCGATTTACTTCCCATCAGACCCGGGTAATAACCGCTTTGGATTCTAATACTCCTCTGTGCTCGACTGATCTTGCGTCATCGGGCCAACCGAGAGGAGCAGAAGGCTAATGCGCCAGACAGGCTCAGCAAAGCGATGAAAGTACTTTAAACCAAAGCTATTACGCATTTGACCCGGGTCTGTTTCAGGTGTTCCCATGCATCGCACCGAACGGAAACTCCCAACGAACGAGAATGAGATGATCTCCAGACGTCATCTCACACTGCTAACGGGCTACTTGTCTCAGCTCCGCGGAGCCGAAGAGACGCACCGTACGCGCATTTTCTCCCCAAGTGTTGAAACGTCAAACTCGCCACAATGGCACAATCGCTCTCACCTGGATCGGTCCCGTCACTCCACGCCGTCACTGTTGACCGAGTGCCGTAAGGAATCCTTCAGCTGAAAGACAGACCATGCGCCATTTTTAACACTTTTAACAGGGTTTTTTGGTGTTCTGTTGTGTTTTCTTCTTATGTTTTTTAAATGTTTTTATTTATTTTTTAAAACAAGTGCTTCACGTCACGTTTTGAGTGTGGCCCGAGTGTAACTCACACTCTGAAAGAAACCCAGAAACGCCAGCAAGTCCTGTTTGTCTGGCGGAGTCTGCTGGGCGCCGTCGTGCTCCAGGGTGACAGCGCCCCCTGGTGGTGGGGAGGTGCACTGCGTCTCCGGCAGAGCTGCAGCAGCGGATGGGCTGCTCACTAGCAGGTCCGGGAGCAGGCAGCACTGAGTGCCCACGCTGGGCCTGGGGGAGACTGGGCCCCAGGGCGGGGCCCGGTGGCTGTGGACGGGGCCCCAGTGGAGGGGCTCAGAGGGGATCCTCAGCTGCAGACAGAGCTCAGACTGTTCGTCCAGGAGCCTTTGCATCTTCTACAAGAACCAAAAAAACAAAAAACCAAGAGTCTAAAAACAGCCACAAAAAAAACCCCTTAACCAGTCATTTACTGTAGGTGGTAAGTGTGGTCTGTAGGTCCCCAGGGTCGTAAGTGTGGTCTGTTGGTCCCCAGGGTGGTAAATGTGGTCTGTAAGTGGTTAGGTTTAGCACGCACCGTTGTGATCCCCGTGTCGCAGTGATTGGCCAATTCGGCGAGCTGAGTCTCCAGGAGCTCCGCCTCCTTCCTCACTGCCGCGCGTAGCTGCCGGACGGACGCCACGTCCTCCCTGCAGAAAGATCCGGAATGAGCGCATCCAGAGGAATCAGAGGACCGTGGGGCTGTGTGGGGCTGTGTGGGGTGTGTGGAGTGTGTGGGGTGGGTGGGTGCGTATGGATCTGTGTGGGGTTGTGTGGGGTGTGTGGGGCTGTGTGGGTTGTGTGGGGCTGTGTGGGGTTGTGTGGGGCTGTGTGGTTCTGTGTGGGGTGTGTGGGCTGTGTGGGGTGGGTGGATCTGTGTGGGGTCATGTGGGGCTGTGTGGGGTGTATATGGGGCTATGTGGGGTCGTGTGGGTCTGTGTGGGGTCGTGTAAGTCTGCGTGGGGTGTGTGGTTCTGTGTGGGGTGTGTGGAGTGTGTGGGGTGGGTGGGTGTGTGTGGGGTGTGTATGGGGGACACGGGGTTGAGATGTGCCCTGTACCTGTCCAGGTCGGAGAGGTGGCTGTACACCTGAGGTGTGTATGGGGCTGTGTGGGGTGTATGGGGTGTGTGGGGTCGTGTGGGGCTGTGTGGGGTGTGTATGGGGACACGGGGTTGAGACGGGCCCTGTACCTGTCCAGGTCGGAGAGGTGGCTGTACACCTGAGACTCCTCCCCCTGCAGCTGACGCCCCGTCTCCTCCAGGACGCAGCGGAACCTGCGCACACATCGCATCATCCCCTCCAGCTCGTCCAATGAGAACTGCCGAGGGGCGGGGCATGGCAGGGCGAAGAACAGGATCCGATAAGTGGAGTATGAGTGTGTGTGTGTATGTGAGAGAGAGAGTGTGTGAGAGTGTGTGTATGTGTGTGTGTGTGTGTGTGTGTATGTGAGAGAGTGTGTGTGTGTGAGAGTGTGTGTATGTGTGTGTGTATATGTGTGTGTATGTGAGTGTGTGAGAGTGTGTGTATGTGTGTGTGTGTGTGTGTGAGAGTTTGTGTATGTGAGTGTGTGAGAGTGTTGGCGTGTGTGTGTATGCTAGTGCATGTGTGCTTGTGTGTCTGCCTGTGTGTGTTAGCGTGCGTATGAGTGAGAGTGTTGGTGTTTGTGTTTGTGTGTGTATGTGTGTGTGTGAGAGTGTGTGTATATGTGTGTGTATGTGTCTGTGTGAGTGTGTGAGAGTGTGTGTATGTGTGTGTGTGTGTGTGTGTGTGTGTGTGAGAGTGTGTGTGTTTATGTGATCATGTGTGTTCGTGTGTGTGAGTGTGTATATGTGTGTCTATGTGTGCATGTGTATGTGTGTGTGTGCATGTGTGTGTGTAGTGAGTGTGTATGTGTGTGTCTATGTGTGCATGTGTGTGTGTGTGTGTAGTGAGTGTGTATATGTGTGTGTGTGTGTGTTTGCGCGTGTGTGTGTTTGAATGTGTGTATTACACACTCACAGTAAACGGAGAGGAGCAGGACGCAGTTTTGTGCAGGAGCTGCAGGGCGGCGCTGTTGAGCTCTCCTGCAGGACGGTGGGAGTACCAGGAGCAGCTGGGGCAGCGGTGCTCGCAGGCACAGCAGCAGTGTGCCCCGGCCTCCCAGCGCCCCACCTCTAACTCCCCCCTGTTTTTTGTCTTTCACACCATTCTGAGTAAACTCAAGAGACTGTTGTGGATGAAAATCCTAGGAGATCAGCAGTTACAGAAATATTCGTACCTGCCCATCTGGCACCAACAATCATGCCACAGTCAAAATCACTAAGATCATTTTTTATTTTGATAATTGATATGAACATTAACTGAAGCTCCTGACCCATATCTGCATGATTTTATGCATTGCACTGCTGCCACCAGTGGATGATTAGGTAATCGCATGACGACGTTGGTGTACAGGTGTTCCTAATAAAGTTTTCAGTGAGTGGATATTTTGGCAATGGTTGTCTGTATCTGTGTGCATGGATAGTAGGCAAGTTGTAAATATTGTTCTCCTTCAGACAGTTGCCAAAACTTTTACCTGACATCCAACCCGCTGCATGCCTTTATTTCCAGCTTGTTATTATTCATTTGAATGTAAAGTTTGTCAGGATTAGAAGAGATTAAATTATTTACGTTTTGTCTGATGCAGTGTTGTCTGATACTGTCAAGCAGCAGTAAACAATACAATAAAAAAGTAAAAAAACATTTACAATAACAGCCATTAAAAACAATGTATTTAAAACAAATTGCATATACCATATTGTGAACAGTTGGGGACAAAGCCAAATACCTTAATTGTAATGTGAGATAACTATTAAGTAGAATGGTGGCAGAAAGAATTTCCTATCCATAGTGAAATGGAGCTGGAGATCGAATCTAATGACACAACAAACATGATTATGGGACAATTCTACAAGGAAATAGTTGCCATTATTTATGTCATGGTTTGCCAAAGGGTGGATTCGAGCCGTAGTGACCATTGTAGGGCTCTACACCTACACGCGACTGGCCCCTGATTGGAGAGTCTAAATTGCCCGTAGGTGTGAGTGTGTGATTGAATGGTGTGTGTGCCCTGTGATGGACTGGCGACCTGTCCAGGGTGTATTCCTGCCTTTCGCCCAATGCATGCTGGGATAGGCTCCAGCCCTCCTGCGACCCTGTTCAGGATAAGCGGGTTAGGATAATTAATTAATGAATGATATCCGTCTAATGGTGCTGTGTGTGTATGTGTGTGTGTGTATGCGTGCGTGCATAGGTTATATGTGTTTGTGTGTGCGCGTGCCTGCATCTTGGTTGGCATTTTCTGTCAGAGGAAGGGCCCATAAAAAAATCTTGCACCAGGTCCCATCCTAAATGGCTGCCGCCACCGATTTAAACCATTCTTAAATTAAACCAAGACTGTATCCCGTTAAGTAGGCCTAATATGTTATGTGCATTCTTTTCAATTTCTCTAAATTATTCAATTGTTTGATGGGCTGTCAATAGTCTCTTATTTTCTGTGGTCATTGCCACCCTCATCCACCCAAATGTTGGCTCCATACAACTGTAACACGATGTCATGGTCTGCTGTGACGATGAAGGACCGGTCACTGGGGATGTAAAAATTCTGGGAGATGTTAAGGCGCTCATCACTACTGCCATTTTGCTCCACGTACACGGTGACGAAGATGGCTCCTTCAGCCAGGATCTGGGCGTGCTTGTCGGGTGGGATGCGTAGGTAACGGACGCATTTATCGCGTTTCATGACCGTCTTGGTTCCCACGGACACTGAAAGTGCCGGGGGCTGCAAATTGGAGCTGCTAAGTTTCGCCCCAGCAGCGATCTCCATCTCCTCCAGAGTCAGCCGGTCTGGGCAGTAGTACACACCCACAATGCTGCCGGTGGCATTGGCCACATAAGTTCTGTCTTCATCCACAGATTTAGAACAAGAAAACCTGCTTTGAAAGATACCAGTGTTAAAGCCTGAGACACACTTCACGATTGTAGCTTGTTTTCACTTGTAAAGCAGTTTGAGCTGCATGGTATTGTCTGAAAGCAGCTAAATAAACCTTTTTTACGACTATGATTTTGCCCTGTTCAGTTATGATGTTCAGAATGGCACCTATGTTCAACAACATTTAAAGGTTTATGAAGCATGAAGTATCTGTCATTTAGCCTACCCGCCTCCCATTGTCTCCTGATAAAATGTATTTCTCCCTCTTTAATCAGGATAGGCAAGCGTGGCAGGTGTCTGTATTAGCAAGCCTGCAGAGAGGAAAGGGAGGATCGTCAGGGAAAAAGAAATAGGATGGGTGCGCCCCGTTACTTTTTACTCCCACCTTCTCCCATCCGCTCCCCCACTCCCACTCATCTCCTACCCAGAAGTATGAGAGGAAAGGAAGGGAGGGAGCAAGTGGAGGAAAGGAGAGAGTGTCCCAAAAACCACGTTCTCCATTCCTCTTCGACATCATCGTCTCCCTCCGCGTGTTAAGAATCCAAGGCCAGGATTCAAACACAGGCTGTACTGGTGCTGTGTAGGTGGTAATTATTACCCCTGGGCCATGGGGAGATTTAAAAAAACAGGTGCAGAGACACAAAGGATGTAGGCGAAAGGTACAGGCAGGAAAAGGGAATCTAAAACACCAGGCACCAAGGTCAAAAAGGTACTTTAAAAAATCCAAGCATGATACTCACAAAACACACACAAAGCGAAAGCAACCTTAAGACTGAGCACTGGACAACACAAAAGGCATAACTTAAATACAAACACTGACAAGACGTAGGGTGGGATTTAACAAGACACAGGTGATTACACAAACTTGAGTCCCAGGGATGAGCGAAGACAAGTCTCTCTCAACTGATGGCTTACATAGGGAAGGTCACTGGAACTTCACACGTGCCCCAGGAACCAAACTTTGTAAATGGTAAATGAATGGTAAATGGTTGGAATTGATATAGCACCTTTATCCAAAGCACTGTACAATTGATGCTTCTCATTCACCCATTCATACACACACTCACACACCAACTGCGATTGGCTGCCATGCAAGGCCCCGACCAGCTCGTCAGGAGCATTTGGGGGTTAGGTGTCTTGGTTAGGGACACTTCGACACAGCCCGGGCGGGCAATCGAACCGGCAAACCCTCCGACTGCCAGACGACTGCTCTTACTGCCTGAGCCATGTCACCCTAAAGGATGTTAATCCAAAGCGACTCATAAGTGTATATGTTTTTCCACAGGTTAAAAGCATCAAATCCTTAACTAGTAAAACACGCATATAAAAATGTTGTAGATGGGCTGACAAGCCTGTTGCATTAGGTGACACAAAAGAGAATGTGATAGCATGATTAGACTGTCAAAAGAGGATCTGGACACCACCATTATGGCTGCCATTAAACACCAATTACAACACACAAGAAAAAGATAGATTTGACAGTGTACAGACCACAGTGAGGGCTAACAAGCAACAGGTTAACAATCTCTAAGACAAAGTTGATAACCTTACCTCGAAACTGATCCAAATCAGGGCAAAAACAGGACATCCATCCTAAAAGGACAAAAAGGCTTAATAAGTACCTAACACCCAGAGTGTATATTAGATAATATAGAAATGATATAGGAGAATATAGACAGTGAGCACTTTATTTGGTAATTATTACACTTATTTTATTATTATTACACTTATTCTGCTGCTGAAGCCGGTCCATTTAGAGGTTTTCTCTCTCTCTCTCTCTCCTCTTTAAAGGCCTGCATTCAGTCAGGAATTTAGATTTGAGATTTTAATGATTTATGAAGTTACAAATGTCCCACACATTCTTCATAACATCTGAAAACATTTAGCCAAGGTTTTAATTGTACACTAACCGTTTGTGATCACCTAAAGTTATGTGACTTACTGTAGCAGACGTATACACTCTTTGCAGAGAGAAGTCACAGTGTTATATTACAGTTCAATGTTCTGAATGCATTACATTTGAATAATTAAGTAGGCTAAAAAGTGAAAACTTCTAATTTCTATAACTTTGCGATAGGACATTTCAATAAGGTAGGACGAGTTTGAACAAAAAAACCTCCTGAAGACAGTAAATCTGTCAGAACAGGTGATTTTAACTCTCTGGCCATTTTGTTCTGGAGGTTAGGTAAAGCGGAAGTCCAGTTCTTACCTGTTTCTCAGTCCACTCTGCCACTGCTGAGACTACAGTAACTGTGTCCACGGGGAATAGCCACTGGATCCTTCAGTAGATCCAGACAGATCAAACAGCTCAACTGGTCCTGATCCAGTAAACCTCTACCTTCAGCAATTTCACTGCTCAGACTGACACAGACAGACTAGTTTCCCTGAAATAGACGGAAAACTGCGTGACAGAGAGTGGGAGGGACTCCCTGGCTCTGCCCACAGCTGCAGCTGGAGTGGTGTTGAGGCTGAACTGAGTCATGACTTCAGTGTCCTTAATGGTATTACGAGGCTGCAGACTGATAAACATTACAGTAATGTGACTTTGACTCAGCCCCAAATGTATTCAAACGTTGGGGACACAGCTGGCCTAGAGGCAGAAATGTGTCACTAAAATAGGTTAAGGGCGAAACAGCTGCACAGATCGCACTGTGGCTATTTGGGGCATTGAACCACCAACCTCACGTTACAGCGAGGAGAAAAATCTGATGAGATGGAAAAATATTAAAATACGATTGAAAAAAATAAGGATATCAGCACCAGCACTTCAGAGTATGAACTGTGCGCTCAGCTGAATTCAAACTGAAGGGGAAGACAGCTAGAATGAGAGTTCAGCTGAATTCGAACTGAGGATAGATATTTGTGTAGCTGCGAAGAATTGTGGGGCTCTACCAGGAGGTGATCACCTGAATGGCCAATTCTAATTATGTATTTATGTCATCTTAGCTTGGTTTGCAGGCAGGAAGCAGGCTAATCTGAGGGCCATAACCACTGGTTAAGTAGGCATATAACCGGACTACGTTTCGAAGGTTTGTGCCATCTTAAACGGTAGGCGTGGTCCTCGGATTGCTGTGAAACCTCCACCATGCATTGCATTGCTAAACGTGCCACAGGATTGCCATGTTCTTACGTTCCAGATGGGCTGAATTGCCTGTAGCCTGTTCTTCTCATTATGTATTCTTATGTTACATTTTTGCATTTTAGTCATTTGGCAGACACTTTTAATCCAAAGCGACCCATAAGTGCATATGTTTTTCCACAGGTTAAAAGCATCAAATCCATAACTAGTAAAACATGCCTATAAAAATGTTCTAGATGGGCTGAATGGCCTGTTGCATTAGGTGAGACTGTTTAGTTTGATCTCTCTTTATTTATTCAAATAATTACCAGTGAAAACCGGAATGACCACATCGCCCCGTATTCTGCTTCCTCCCGGGGCATCAAAGAATTCCAAAATGTCTGCCTGGCATGACCTACCCCGAAAAATACTTGCCAGTGGTTTAATAATTCCCTCACGTAACTCTTTGAGTACATTGGGAATATGCCATCTGGGCCTGCTGCCTTATTTGTCTTTCATTTATGTCATTTATCAAATATTTTTTCAGGACATTGTTAATATTGAATATGCCTTCTGGCCTACTAGTAACCTCCTCCCAGGTAAAACTCTGCACAAAGTAGCCATTTAAGGCCTCAGCAATATCTTTATTTTTATTCAGCACTTCTGTCATGGTTTTCACTGTCTACTCCTGGAAATTCCAGTATTTTCCTCTCTAGACCTCGAGAGGGCCTGCCGGCCACGTTCAGCAGGAGAAATTACCTCCCGGATATGGAATGCGGATGTAATCATGGCCGATTGCAGTGCTGCATGGAGAGCTATTTAAGTCTCTTCCTGGCACTGCTCTGAGCTTTGGTGTTTCAGTTTGATACATGCACTAAGCCGGTATAGAGGTATAGAGGTATAGAGGTAGACAGACAGACAGACAGACAGACAAACAGACAGAGAGTTGTTGGAGGACTGAATTGCTTTTAGTCTTGAAAAGCATTCACTTTAGAAATTAGATAGAAGTATAGGGACCAATATTGTTTCCTTTGGGTTGGTTGGTTCCCGTGGACCTTCCCTATTTTTGTTGCTTAGGTCCGCTTCTGTTCTGTTTAGATGGTGGTTGCCCATCCAGCTCTGGATGTCTCTCAGGCAGGCGGAGATACGGGTAGAGACCTGTGTGGCCTCCACTGGCTTCCTATTGCCACACGCATCCGATTCAAGGCCCTAGTGTTGGCATTTCAGGCTGCTAAGGGGACTGCCCCACATTACATACAATCCCTGATCACTCCCTACTCCCCAGCTAGACCACTCCGGTCTGCCAGCTCTGGTCGCCTTACGGTTCCCTCTCTACGGGCACCTGGCGGTCGAGCTGCACGTTCACGCCTGTTTTCCGTTCTGGTTCCTCAGTGGTGGAATGACTTGCCTACCACTGTCAGGACAGCAGAATCCCTCCCCCTATTTCGACGCAGACTCAAAACACACCTCTTCAAACTCTACCTTAGTCCTCCCTCCTGACTTACCCCGCCCCCCCCCTTCTGATACCCCTGTCCCTGTCTAACCCCCCCCCAAAAAAAAAAAAAAAAAAAAATTGCACTTATGATGACGACTATATGTTTAGAACAGCAGTCCAGGTGTATTTTCCTAGTTCTGGTTGTGATGCTTTGACTTCTGGTAGAACCTATGCACTTGTAAGTCGCTTTGGATTAAAAGCGTCTGCCAAATGACTAAAATGTGTGTCTGATGGGGGGAAGGAGAGAAAGAGTTGGGTGTCATCGGCATAACAATGATAGGAGATGCCATGAGCAGAGATAACGGGGCCAAGGGATCTCGTGTAGATGGAGAAGAGGAGGGGTCCGAGGACTGAGCCCTGGGGGACTCCTGTAACAAGGGGGCGAGGGGTTGACACTCCTCCAGCCCAGGACACCTGGGAGGACCGGCCAGAGAGATAAGATTGGATCCACTCTAAGGCTGTGCCACAGATCCCTGTAGATGCCAGGGAGGCTAAGAGGATGGAGTGGCTGACTGTGTCGAACGCCGCAGAGAGGTCAAGAAGGATCAGGACAGATGAGAGAGAGGTTGCTCGTGCAGCCTGAAGGGACTCGTTGACAGAGAGGAGTGCAGTCTCCGTCGAGTGGCCAGGTCTGAAGCCGGACTGGTGGGGGTCCAGCAGGTTATTCTGAGAGAGGAAGGAAGAGAGTTGGTTGGAGGCAGCTCGTTCAATGGATTTGGATAGAAAAGGAAGGAGAGATACCGGACGGTAGTTTTGAATGCAGGAGGGGTCAAGAGTGGGTTTCTTTAGGAGCGAGGTGATGTAGGCCCTCTTGAATGATGAGAGAAAGCAGCCAGAGGACAGAGAGGAGTTAACAAGAGAGGTGACAAACGGGAGGATGTCAGGCGTGATTGCCTGAAAGAGGTTTGAGGGGATGGGGTCCAGGGCACAAGTAGTACGGCGGTGGGAGAGCAGGAGGTGAGACACATCAGCATCTGTAAGGGGACAGAAAGAGGAGAAACGGGGCAGACACAGAAATGGAGGCAGGCATAGAAGTGGTGGTGGTCGCGAAGGTGCTGCGGATATCTGCAACCTTCTCGTCAAAAAATACCGCAAAGTCATCAGCAGTGAGCAAGGACTGAGATGGAGGGGGAGGTGTGCTGAGGAGAGAGGAGAAAATGGAGAATAGTTGACGAGGGTTAGAAGTGGAGTTCTGGATTTATGTTTGGTAGTCATTTCTTTTGGCAGTGGTGATAGCGGAGGAGAATTCCGCCAGGAGAGACTGGTAGGAAGACAGGTCCGACGGGTCTTTTGATTTCCTCAACTTCCTCTCAGCTGTACATAGGCTTGGCCTGGAGGAACGTAGAAGGTCAGAAACCCATGGGCTGGGAGGAGAGGATCGAGCAGGCCGGGAGACAAGAGGACAGAGAGAGTCAAGGGCTGAGGAGAGAGGAAAGCAGCACGGAAGATGCGGAATCAGTGGGTAGTTTGGAGAAGGATTCAAGAGGAGGGAGGCAAGCGATGACTCTGGGGGCAAGGGAGGAGGGTGATAGAGAGCGGAGGTTACATCGGACAGAAGCAGTGGGGGTGAGAGAAGGGGAGGGAGGTAGAGCAGCTAAGGGGATGGAGAAGGAAATGAAGTGGTGATCGGACTTGTGTAAAGGGGTAACAGTGGGGTTAGAAGAGGAGCAGTTCCTCAGAAAGATCAGGTCAAGAAGGTTTCCAGCCTTGTGAGTTGGGGGAGAGTGCTGCAGAGAGAGGTCAAAGGAGTGTTCTTGTGTTCTTATGTTCTAGATGGGCTGAATGGCCTGTTCTCATCATTATGTGTTCTTGTGTTCTTGTGTTCTAGATGGGCTGAATAGCCTGTTCTCATTATTATGTGTTCTTGTGTTTGTATGTTCTAGATGGGCTGAATGGCCTGTTCTCATCATTATGTGTTCTTGTGTTCTTATGTTCTAGATGGGCTGAATGGCCAGTTGCATTAGGTGAGACTGTTTAGTTTGAGCTCTCTTTATGTATTCAAATAATTACCAGTGAAAACCGGAATGACCACATCGCCCAGTATCCTGCTTCCTCCCGGGGGCATCAAAGAATTTCAAAATGTCTGCCTGGCGTGACCTACCCTTTTGATAGATTCAAGTATGTTAAATATGATACAAGTTAGACTGACAGGCCTGTAGTTTCCTAGAACAGTACAGTCCCCTTTCTTACATATTGGTATTATATTACCTTGTTTCCAGTCATCCGGTATTTCTCCAGTTTCTAAAGACTGTGGAGGAATACTTGCCAGTGGTTTAATAATTCCCTCACGTAACTCTTTGAGTACATTGGGAATATGCCATCTGGGCCTGCTGCCTTATTTGTCTTTCGTTTATGTCATTTATCAAATATTTATTCAGGACATTGTTAATATTGAGCTTTGGTGTTTCAGTTTGATACATGCACTAAGCCGGTAAAGAGGTATAGAGGCATAGAGGTATAGAGGTATAGAGGTATAGAGACAGAGAGTTGTTGGAGGACTGAATTGCTTTTAGTCTTGAAAAGCATTCGCTTTAGAAATTAGATAGAAGTATATTCTATCTAGAAGTAAATTGCCTTTTGGCTAACCTTAGTTCTTTTTTAACCTTAGTACACATATTACAAACTTTATTACTTTCAGTGCTGTACTTTTTAGATACACTGCTCAAAAAATTAAGGCAACACTTAATCATCACAGTGTGACACCAAGTCAGTTAAACTTCAGGGATATCAATCTGTCCATTTAGGATGCAAGTGATTGTGAATCAATTTCACCTGCTTTGGTGCAAATGAAAGTGACAACAGGTGCGATGGAGATACAAACGCAAGACCACACCCAAAAAAGGTAATGGTTTTGCATGTGGTGGCCACAAACAATTGTTCTCTGCTTATCCTTCCTGACTGATTCTTCTCTAGTTTTGTGTTCTGCTAGTGTCCTTGTCACTACTGGAAACATGAGGCGGTACCTGCAGACCAATCAGGTTGCACAGGTAGTCCAGCTCCTCCAGGATGGCACATCCATACGTGCGGTCGCAAAAAGGTTTGCTGTGTTTCCCAGAACAGTCTCAAGAGCAAGTTCATTATTTTTTTTTTAAACTATTATGTATAGCCGTACACATCCACTGTGTTTTCTGAACTCACATTTCTGGACCTAATTTATACTGTGCGTCAAGTATAACCCATTTGAACCTGCTCTACTTTTCATTCACAGTCCTGCAATCAAGAACTTACTCCTAGTCCACATTAGTTACATTTGATCACATCTTTCTTAAAAATCCTGGACTTTTACATTACATTACATTACATTATTGGCATTTGGCAGACGCTCTTATCCAGAGTGACATACAGTTGATTAGACTAAGCAGGAGACAATCCCCCACTGGAACAATGCAGGGTTAAGGGCCTTGCTCAAGGGCCCAACGGCGGTGCAGATTTTATTGTGGCTACACTGGGATGAGAACCTCCGACCTTGCATGTCCCAGTCATTTACCTTAACCACTACGCTACAGGCCGCCCTTGGACTTGGAGCTCATAATGTGACTCAGTAGTGTGTATGGCCCCCGTGTGTCTGTACGCACTCCTGACAATATCTGGGCATGCTCCTGATGAGTTCGCGGATGGTGTCCTGGGGGAACTTTGTTTCAGAACTTTTGTGGCTCATCTCTGTACTTCTTTGCAAATTGTGATCTTGCCTTCCAATCTTGTGGTATAGCTTCTGTATTGCTGCTGTCGAGGTCTTTTAACAGTTGATTGAGATACTTTCACCCTTGTGATGTCACTGATTGATGTTTTGGGGTTTTTATTCACAGCTCTCGCAATGTTTCTGTCATCAGCCGCTGTTGCTTTTCTTGGTTGACCTGCTTGATGTCAGTTGCTCAGTTTGCCAGCGGTTTCTTTCTCTTTCAGGACATTCCAAGTTGTTGAACAAGCTATCCCCAATGATTTCCCCTCTTTTCTAAGCTTCAAAATTACTTGCTTTTGCAAACTCGTTTATCTTTTCTAACAAAAGTTCTTTAAGAAATCTACAAAAAAATACCAGGAAATAAAAGCTGAAATTCAGATCTCTCATCAGTTGACCTCAAACTGAATTGTCTTCAGTGTATAGCAAAAACAAAGGAATTGACCTTTCAGTTTCAATACCTTTGGAGGGGACTGTATACTGTACATACTCATAACTATACTGACTTGCTCCTGTCACAGTTGGTCCATTCGCCCGGGTGTAGTACCTCTTGAGTTCACTCATGATGAAAAGGGGTCATGGCTTTTAGAGGGCCTGAGTTCATACCAAACTGTCTCTCATTAATTTACATAATTAATACACGGAGAGCCCTCTCCTTTAAAAGCAAAACCCAAAGCTCAGAATCAACAGCTTCTACCTACCATTATTCAATATGTAATTGCATTAGGAATGTTCCGGTATGTGTCATTCTGTTTTATAGTACATCACAGATATGAAATTTCCTTGAATGTTCAAACTCACACTGCTTCAATGCAAAAATATCAAAGCAAACATATCGGACTTGATGGTTATAAGTTTAAGCAAGAACTGCAAATAAAACCCTTTGATCAGAAGTTACTAAAATGTCATTCTACATCCGATAAACTGAAATGGGACTAGACATTAAGAAATGATGTGTAATGCCAGAGAATTTAGTGAAAAAGAAAACCATAACAAATCATTTAAATAAGCATATGTAGACTGGGCAGTGTAATGGATATATAATTCTTTATTTACACTAGTGTTCACAGACTCAAAACTCGAACAGTGCAAATCTCTGTGAACAAACTGCTTCAGAAACGCTTCTCTACCACATATGAAACAAATCCATTTAGTATCAAAAGCCAAAAAGGCTACTCGGTGTCAATAACAATCATTACAAAAATTATCTGCATAATTATTTTTTCAAAACAGGTGAAAAAAAAAAAAAAACATAAATATAATACATTCCAAAAAACAGTTTAAATAGAGTAGAATAAACAATCTTCCTTGACAAACCACCTCTTCGTTGCCCTGGAACAAACAGAAAAAAAGAAAGAAAAAAAAACATTCAATTTCATATTGCACCTTTTATAAGCGACATTTCAGCAGGGGGAATCATATTTAAAGATCTTTGAAATGCCGTTTTTTCCGATTTACTTCCCATCAGACCCGGGTAATAACCGCTTCGGATTCTAACACTCCTCTGTGCTCGACTGATCTTGCGTCATCGGGCCAACCGAGAGGAGCAGACGGCTAATGCGCCAGACAGGCTCAGCAAAGCGATGAAAGTACTTCAATCCAAAGCTATTATGCATTTGACCCGGGTCTGTTTCAGGTGTTCCCATGCATCGCACCGAACGGAAACTCCCAGTGAAAGGAGAATGAGACGATCTCCAGACCTCATCTCACACTTCTAACGGGCTACTTGTCTCAGCTCCGCGGAGCCGAAGAGACGCACCGTACGCGCATTTTCTCCCCGAGTGTTGAAACGTCAAACTCGCCACAATCGCACAATCGCTCTCACCTGGATCGGTCCCGTCACTCCACGCCGTCACTCCACGCCGTCACTGTTGACCGAGTGCCGTAAGGAATCCTTCAGCTGAAAGACAAACCATGCGCCATTTTTAACACTTTTAACAGGGTTTTTTGGTGTTCTGTTGTGTTTTCTTCTTACGTTTTTTTAATGTTTTTTTTTTTTTTTTTTTTAAACAAGTGCTTGGGTGTGGCCCGAGTGTAACTCACGCTCTGAAAGAAACCCAGAAACGCCAGCAAGTCCTGTTTGTCTGGCGGAGTCTGCTGGGCGCCGTCGTGCTCCAGGGTGACAGTGCCCCCTGGTGGCGGGGAGGTGCACTGCGTCTCCGGGAGAGCGGATGGGCCGCTCACCAGCAGCTCCGGGAGCAGGCAGCACTGAGTGCCCACGCTGGGCCTGGGGGAGACGGGGCCCCAGGGCGGGGCCCGGTGGCTGTGGTCGGGGCCCCGGTGGAGGGGCTCAGAGGGGATCCTCAGCTGCAAACAGAGCTCAGACTGTTCATCCAGGAGCCTTTGCATCTTCTGCAAGAACCAAAAAAACAAAAAACCAAGAGTCTAAAAACAGCTCAAAAAAAAAAAACAACCCCTTTAAAAGACACACCATTATTACATCAATGGCATTTGCCAGATGCTCTTATCCAGAGCGACGTACAGTTCATTAGACTAAGCAGGAGACAATCCTCCCCTGCAGCAACGCAGGGTTAGGGGCCTTGCTCCAGGGGTGGGCAGATCTTATTGTGGCTACACCGGGATTAGAACCACCGACCTTGCGTGTCCCAGTCATCTACCTTAACCACTACGCGACAGGCCGCCCCTTACAACCCCCATGAACAAATAAAAGACGGAGGGTGAGAGAAAGTTATGGGAGAAATTCAATTCAATTTTTAATTCAGTTTTATTTTGTACAGCGCTTTTCGCAGCAGACAGCAGACAAATGGGTCAGTGTGGTCTGTAGGTCCCCAGGGTGGTAAGTGTGGTCTGTAGGTCCCCAGGGTGGTAAGTGTGGTCCATAGGTCCTCAGGGTGGAAAGTGTGGTCTGTAGGTCCTCAGGGTGGTAAGTGTGGTCTGTAGGTCCCCAGGGTGGAAATTGTGGTCGGTAGGTCCTCAGGGTGGTAAGTGTGGTCTGTAGGTCCCCAGGGTGGTAAGTGTGGTCTCTAGGTCCCCAGGGTCGTAAGTGTGGTCTGTTGGTCCCCAGGGTGGTAAGTGTGGTCTGTAGGTCCCCAGGGTGGTAAGTGTGGTCCATAGGTCCTCAGGGTGGAAAGTGTGGTCTGTAGGTCCTCAGGGTGGTAAGTGTGGTATGTAGGTCCCCAGGGTGGAAATTGTGGTCGGTAGGTCCTCAGGGTGGTAAGTGTGGTCTGTAGGTCCCCAGGGTGGTAAGTGTGGTCTCTAGGTCCCCAGGGTGGTAAGTGTGGTCTGTAGGTCCTCAGGGTGGTAAGTGTGGTCTGTAGGTCCCCAGGGTGGTAAATGTGGTCTGTAGGTCCCCAGGGTGGTAAGTGTGGTCTGTAGGTCCCCAGGGTGGTAAGTGTGGTCTGTAGGTCCTCAGGGTGGAAAGTGTGGTCTGTAGGTCCTCAGGGTGGTAAGTGTGGTATGTAGGTCCCCAGGGTGGTAAGTGTGGTCTGTAGGTCCTCAGGGTGGTAAGTGTGGTCTGTAGGTCCCCAGGGTGGTAAGTGTGGTCTCTCGGTCCCCAGGGTGGTAAGTGTGGTCTGTAGGTCCTCAGGGTGGTAAATGTGGTCTGTAGGTCCCCAGGGTGGTAAGTGTGGTCTGTAGGTCCCCAGGGTGGTAAGTGTGGTCCGTAGGTCCTCAGGGTGGAAAGTGTGGTCTGTAGGTCCTCAGGGTGGTAAGTGTGGTATGTAGGTCCCCAGGGTGGTAATTGTGGTCGGTAGGTCCTCAGGGTGGTAAGTGTGGTCTGTAGGTCCCCAGGGTGGTAAGTGTGGTCTCTCTGTCCCCAGGGTGGTAAGTGTGGTCTGTAGGTCCTCAGGGTGGTAAGTGTGGTCTGTAGGTCCCCAGGGTGGTACATGTGGTCTGTAGGTCCCCAGGGTGGTAAGTGTGGTCTGTAGGTCCTATATATATATATGCAATATAGATTACTGTGTGCAGTTCTGGGGACCGCACTATAAGAAAAATATCGAGGCACTGGAAAAGGGTCAGAGAAGGGCAACCAGATTGATTCCATGTATAAAAGATTGTGTTGTGAGAAAAGACAGATGCCTCACAGATGCTCTTTCATTTGAGTAAAAGGAGACTAAGGGGGTATTTTATTGAGGGATAAACAAAGTGAACTACAGTCGATTCTTCAGGGTGAGTTCGGTTAGCAGAATTGGGGGACATAAATGGAAATTGACAAACGCTTATTCCCACAGAGACAATAGGAAGTATTTTTCACACAGAGCGTGGTCACTGCGTGGAATAGCTTGCCAGACCAGACTTCATACAGTACTAGATACTGTTTAGTTTTTAGGAACATTAAGTAGGAGTTATTGTTAGGATCCTAGGATTATTATTTTCATCATCACGTTAAGTAATGTTATCTTATTATTATTATTATTAATAAATTATTATTATTATTAAATTATATACTTTATTATCTGTCACGACCTGGCTCACTGGCCGTAACAAAGAGGGAGACGTACACTGACGCATTTAAAAAACAAGGTCAAATTTATTTGAAATAACCAGGTAACAAAAATGTGTAGTGTGAAAGTCAGTTGCATCACTAGTGTGAGTGACTGGATGTGTGAAAAGTATGCTGAAGCAGTGTTGTCTGATACTGTCAAGCAGCAGTAAACAATACAATAAAAAAAGTTTAAAAAACATTTACAATAACAGCCATTAAAAAAACTTAAAGCCAAATACCTTAATTGTAATGTGAGATAACGATTAAGTAGAATGATGGCAGAAAGAATTTCCAATCCATAGTGAAATAGAGCTGGAGATCAAATCTAATGACACAACAAACATGATTATGGGACAATTCTACAAGGAAATAGTTTCCATTATTTATGTCATGGTTTGCCAAAGGGTGGATTTGAGCCGTAGTGACCATTGTAGGGCTCTACACCTACGTGCGACTGGCCCCTGATTGGAGAGTCTAAATTGCCCATAGGTATGAGTGTGTGAGTGAATGGTGTGTGTGCCCTGTGATGGACTGGCGACCTGTCCAGGGTGTATTCCTGCCTTTCACCCAATGTACGCTGGGATAGGCTCCAGCCCCCCAGCGACCCTGTTCAGGATAAGCGGGTTAGGATAATGAATGAATGAATGATATCTGTCTAATGTGTGTGTATGTGTGTGTGTGTGCATGTGTGTGTATGCGTGCGTGCGTAGGTTATATGTGTTTGTGTGCGCGTGCCTGCATCTTGGTTGGCAAATCTTGCACCGGGTCCCATCCTAAATGGCTGCCGCCACTGATTTAAACCATTCTTAAATTAAACCAAGACTGTAACCCTATAAGTAGGCCTAATGTGTTATGTGCATTCTTTTCAATCTCTCTAAACGATTCAATTGTTTGATGGGCTGTCAATAGTCTCTTATTTTCTGTGGTCAACGCCACCCTCATCCACCCAAATGTTGGCTCCATACGACTGTAACACGATGTTATGGTCTGCTGTGACGATGAAGGACCTGTCACAGGGGATGAAAAAGTTCTGGGAGATGTTCAGGCACTCGTCACTGCTGCCCTTTTGCTCCACGAACACGGTGACATAGATGGCTCCTTCACCCAGGATCTGGCCGTGGTTGTCGTGTGGGATGCGTAGGTAGCGGACGCGTTTATCGCGTTTCATGATCATCTCCATTTTCATGGACATTGAAAGTGTCGGGCCCTGCGACACGGAGCCGCCAAGTGTCGCCCCAGTGTCGATATCGGTCTCCTCAAGAATCAGATTGTCTGTGCAGTAATACACACGCAGAGTGCTGCCGGAGGCATTGGCCACATAAGTTCTGCTTCTGGAAAGATACCAGTGTTAAAGCCTGAGACACACTTCACAATTTTAGCTTGTTTTGACTTGTAAAGCAGTTTGAGCTGCATGGTATTGTCTGAAAGCAGCTAAATAAACCTTTTTTACTACTATGACTTACATACAATCCTTGATCACTCCCTACTCCCCAGCTAGACCACTCCAGTCTGCCAGCTCTGGTCGCCTTGTGGTTCCCTCACTACGAGCACCTGGCGGTCGAGCTGCACATTCACGCCCGTTTTCTGTTCTGTTTCTTCAGTGGTGGAATGACTTGCCTACCACTGTCAGGACAGCAGAATCCCTCCCCCTATTTTGACGCAGACTAAAAACACACCTTTTCAAACTGTATCTTAGTCCTCCCTCCTGATTTCCCCTGCCCCCCTTTCTGATATCCCTATCCCTCTTGTCTAACCCCCCCCCCCAAAAAAATAAATAAAAATAATAATAATAAATAAATAAATTAGCACTTATGATGACTATATGTTTTAAACAGCACTTCCTATGTCTTTTCCTAGTTATGGATGTGATGCGGGCGGCACGGATGGTGCAGTGGGTAGCACTGCCGCCTCACAGCAATGAGGTTATGATGTTCAGAATAGCACATATGTTCAACAACATTTAAAGGTTTATGAAGTATAAAGTATCTGTCATTTAGCCTACCTGCCTGCCATTGTGTGTCTGTCTCCTGATAAAATGTATTTCTCCCTCTTTAATCAGGATAGGTGAGCGTGGCAGGTGTCTGTATTAGCAAGCCTGCAGAGAGGAAAGGGAGGATCGTCAGGGAAAAAGAAATAGGATGGGTGCGCCCCGTTATTTTTTACTCCCTACGAGAGGAAAAGAAGGGAGGGGGCAAGTGGGGGAAAGGAGAGAGCCACGTCCTCAGCAAAGGCACAGAGTCGACAGACAGAAAATGGAATCCAAAACACAATCTCTAAGACAAAGTTGATAACCTTACCTCGAAACTGATCCAAATCAGGACAGAAACAAGAAATCCAACCTAAAAGGAAAAAAAGTCTTAAGTACCTTACGCCCAGTGAGTGTATATTACATAACATAGGAGAATATACACAGTGACCACTTTATTAGGTAATTATTACACTTATTTTTCTGCTGCTGAAGCCTGTCCATTTAGAGGTTTTTTTTTTAATGGCCTGCATTCAGTCATGAATTTAGATTTGAGATTTTAATGAGGTTAGGTAAAGCAGAAGTTCAGTTCTTACCTGTTTCTCAGTCCACTCTGCTGTTGCTGAGACTGCAGTAACTGTGTCTTCAGTAGATCCAGACAGATCGAACAGCTCAACTAGTCTTGATCCAGTAAACCTCTGCCTTCAGCCATTTCACTGCTCAGACTGACACAGACAGGCTAGTTTCCCTGAAATAGACGGCGTTTTCTCTGAAACTGCGTGACAGAGAGTGGGAGGGACAAACCCAAAATAAGAGACTATCAAACCCACTGTTAGCCACAACAGCTACGTGGCACGTCACGTCAGCAAACAGAAGGTAGTCCTAGTCCTCTATGAACTGCACGAATCGCTAAAACAAGTTAGCAACTCTTGCGCTCCATTACATTAACATTTTTCAGGATACTCATCGCTCGTAATTCATGCTTTAAAGAAAAGTATTCCTCTCAAATAAAGACAAACCTTTTTCACCCGTCTGGCGGTGTACAGCCCGATTCCATCTTGGACCTCGGAGGACTTCAGTACGAACCTGTCCGGCACGTACATACCCAACATTGTCATTAGTCAGAAAGCGTTCCTAGTGTGACAGCAGCTAATCATTTTACGGAGAACGAGTCAGTGTGTGGCTTTGGGGTTCACTGTGGCTGAAAATCTCCGCGTTTTTCTCTCAATCTCTCACTCCAGGTCGCACTTCCATATTGTTCTCCCTTCAGTGCGAGTAGCGCAGCGCTCTGATTGGTCGAAAGTTTGTAGCCTGAAGCCTCTCATTCCGGGGAGCGCGTGGGATGCTCTTCGCGCTGACCTCCCCCAGCGCTACGTCACGTAGCCCTGTTCCATATTTTACAGCATTTACCATTTTATCGTATGATTTATAAAAACTGGATTTGTACAATTGCGAAAAAAGTACCCCGCTGAAGGTTACAGTAGTAGTTAAACAGCCACCTTAACCATTGCCATAATTATCGCTGCAATTTGCTGTGCATTACATTACATTACATTATTGGCATTTGGCAGACGCTCTTATCCAGAGCGACGTACAACAAAGTGCATACCCATAACGAGGGATAAGTTCGCTGAAAGACCCTAGAGGGAAGTACAATTTCAACTGCTACCTGTACAACAAAGTTAAGGACGAGGGCAAATTTTTTTTTTTTTTTTTTTTGGAACAAAGAAACAAACAAACGGAGCAAAAGTGACCAAAGTTAACTATCCAAACACTGCTTACCTAGCCAACTAAAAATACCGATACACAAAGCAAGTCACAGAGACAACAATTAAGGTTCACAGGGAGGTAGGGAGGGATGGGGAGAGGTGCTGCTTGAAGAGGTGTGTCTTCAGCTTGCGCTTGAAGGTGGGGAGAGATTCTACAGTTCTGACCTCAACGGGGAGTTCGTTCCACCACTGTGGAGCCAGAACAGACAGTAGTCGTGAGCGTGAGGTGGAGGTTCGGAGAGGGGGAGGTGCCAAGCGGCCTGTGGAGGCTGAACGAAGAGGTCTGGCAGGGGTGTAGGGTCTGATGATTTTTTTGTAGATAAGCTGGGGAAGACCCCTTAACTGCTTGGAAGGCTAGCACCAATGTTTTGAATTTGATGTGAGCCATGACAGGCAGCCAGTGGAGGGAAGTAAGCAGGGGGGTGACGTGTGAGTATTTGGGAAGGTTGAAGACCAGATGAGCTGCTGCATTCTGGATAAGTTGGAGGGGTCTGATGGCGGACGCTGGGAGGCCAGCCAAGAGGGAATTGCAGTAGTCCAGGCGGGACAGAACCATCGCTTGGACCATCGCTGGGTCGAGTAGGGGGTGAGAAAGGGGCGGATTCTCCGTATGTTGTATAGGAAGAACCTGCACCGCCGCAATGTTCTCGGAAAGGGACAGTCTGCTGTCCATCACCACACCGAGGTGCCGTCTGAGGGTGACGGCGTGAGTGTGGTATCCCCGAGGGAAATGGAGAGATCCAGATGGGGAGAGGTATTAGCAGGGATGAATATCATTTCAGTCTTGCCTGGGTTGAGCTTTAGATGGTGGTTGTCCATCCAGCTCTGGATGTCCCTCAGGCAAGCAGAGATACGGGCTGAAACCTGCGTATCAGACGGCGGGAACGAGATGAAGAGTTGGGTATCGTCCGCATAGCAGTGGTAGGATAGCCCATGTGCAGTGATCACAGGGCAAAGGGAGCGAGTGTAAAGAGAAAAAAGAAGCGGGCCTAGGACTGAGCCCTGGGGAACTCCTGTGGCGAGGGGCCGAGGTGTCGATACCGAACCAGCCCAGGCAACCTGGAAGGAGCGATCAGAGTGATAGGACTCAATCCAGTCCAGGGCTGTGCCACAGATGCCCGTTGCTGACAGGGCAGACAGGAGGATGGAGTGATCCACAGTGTCGAAGGCAGCAGAGAGATCTAGAAGAATGAGGACAGAGGAGAGGGAGGCTGCTCGTGCGGCATGGAGTGACTCACTGACGGAGAGGAGTGCAGTCTCTGTCGAGTGGCCCGATCTGAAACTGATGGGGGTCTAGCAGGTTGTTGTTAGAAAAGAAAGAGGAAAGTTGAGTAGAAGCGGCTCTTTCTATAGTTTTAGAAAGGAAAGGAAGAAGAGATACCGGGCGGTCGTTCTCGATGATGGAGGGATCCAGAGTAGGCTTTTTTAGCAGCGGAGTGATGTGGGCCCTCTTGGAGGATGCCGGAAAACAGCCGGAAGACAGGGAGGAGTTGACAAGGGAGGTGACAAATGGGAGAATGTCAGGTGTGATAGTTTGGAGAAGAGAAGAGGGGATAGGGTCAAGGGCTCCGGTGCATCCTGTTTCCACTGATCAACCTTGAGATGTTTCTACAGCTTAATTGGAGTCCACCTGTGGTAAATTCAGTTGATTCGACATGATTTGGAAAGGCACACACCTGTCTATATCAGGTCCCACAGTTGACAGTGCATGTCGGAGCACAAACCAAGCATGAAGTCAAAGGAATTGTCTGTAGACCTCCAAGACAGGATTGTCTCGAGGCACAAATCTGGGGAAGGGTACAGAAAAATTTCTGCTGCTTTGAAGGTCCCAATGAGCACAGTGGCCTCCATCATCCGTAAATGGAAGAAGTTCGGAACCACCAGGACTCTTCCTAGAGCTGGTCGCCCGTCTAAACTGAGCAATCGGGGGAGAAGGCCCTTAGTCAGGGAGGTGACCAAGAACCCGATGGTCACTCTGTCAGAACTCCAGCGTTCCTCTGTGGAGAGAGGAGAACCTTCCAGAAGGACAACCATCTCTGCAGCAATCCACCAATCAGGCCTGTATGGTAGAGTGGCCAGACGGAAGCCACTTCTTAGTAAAAGGCACATGGCAGCCTGCCTGGAGTTTGTCAAAAGGCACCTGAAGGACTCTCAGACCATGAGAAACAAAATTATCTGGTCTGATGAGACAAAGATTTAACAATTGTTAGGGAATTTCTTTTCCTCTTCCGCGTGTTCGTTTAGGTGGGGATGAAGACAGGACACTTGAGACCAAATTCAATGATAAACTATTTAATGAGACAACTTAGTAAGCAAGGAATACAGATAACAACTGAGCAGACTCTCAACCAATTTGCTCGGCTGACATCCAGGAGCACGCACACTTCTTCCAACTTCAAACCACTCTTTATTCCCTCATGAGCCTGTGCTGATTGGTCGGCGTCTGTGATGGACTGACAACATCTGCTTCTCCTCCAATCAGAAGGCATCCTTATCCTTAATTCCAAGAAGCCACAGTGTTTTCTTGTGACTTCAAGACAGTTATTTTCGACTGTTAAGAGTGATCTGAGTGACCTAGGTCACCCGCCTAGAAGTTCCTGTTCTTCCTAACAGTTCTCAATTTTTAAAGGTTGCGGTTAACACCATCTGGTTGAAACTTCCTGCATGCAGCATTTGTGCAGTTGCAAGCACTTTTGATTAATAGCTCTATGGAAGTTCAGGCCTGGCGTCATGTTTGGAGGAAACCAGGCACCGCTCATCACCTGGCCAATACCAGCATGGTGGTGGCAGCATCATGCTGTGGGGATGTTTTTCAGCAGCAGGAACTGGGAGACTAGTCAGGATTGAGGGAAAGATGAATGCAGCAATGTACAGAGACATCCTGGATGAAAACCTGCTCCAGAGCGCTCTTGACCTCAGACTGGGGCGACGGTTCATCTTTCAGCAGGACAACGACCCTAAGCACACAGCCAAGATATCAAAGGAGTGGCTTCAGGACAACTCTGTGAATGTCCTTGAGTGGCCCAGCCAGAGCCCAGACTTGAATCCGATTGAACATCTCTGGAGAGATCTGAAAATGGCTGTGCACCGACGCTCCCCATCCAACCTGATGGAGCTTGAGAGGTGCTGCAAAGAGGAATGGGCGAAACTGCCCAAAGATAGGTGTGCCAAGCTTGTGGCATCATATTCAAAAAGACTTGAGGCTGTAATTGCTGCCAAAGGTGCATCAACAAAGTATTGAGCAAAGGCTGCGAATACTTATGTACATGTGATTTCTTAGTTTTTTATTTTTTATAAATTTGCAAAAAAAAAAAAAAAAACGTATTTCGTGTTGTCACACAGTTACAGAAAATAATATTCATTAGCACAAAGCAAGTTATGATACTTTAATGATTATATATGATCTGGATCACTAAAGGATAGGCAATTAATAATAAAATAATCATTTTATTAATTTTAATAATGTGATTTCTTAGTTTTTTATTTTTTATAAATTTGCAAAAAAAAAAAAAAAACGTATTTCGTGTTGTCATTATGGGGTGTTGTGTGTAGAATTTTGAGGAAAAAAATAAATGTATTCCATTTTGGCTGTAACAGGCTGTAACATAACAAAATGTGGGAAAAGTGAAGCGCTGTGAATACTTTCCGGATGCACTGTATATTATAATTTGGCTCCCTTGAGGGGGAGTAAATTTCGCTATGTTTGCCTCCATTGCTTGTGTAAATATCGCTGGTGATTCCACATATCCCTGCGGGCAACGCGTATATGTATATCTCTTTCGCTGAAATGTAAACGCAAACCAAAATTGAGAATCTGGGTGAATGGGCACAGAAAAGAAAGCATTTGCTAAATCAATCACAGGAAAATGAGCAGATTGCGGTCACATATCATTTAAAATAGTATTTGGGTCCGGTGTGACAGGAGCCCTTGGAATTACCGCTGCATTTACTGCTTGTAAATCCTGCACTACTCTCCATTCTCCGTTCGCTTTACGGACTGGAAAAAGAGGCGTGTTACATGGAGAATCTGGGCAAGACACAATTACACCTTTATCAAATAATTCCCGTATAACGGGTTCTATGCCTTTTTCTGCTTCAGGCTTTAAAGGATATTGACGTCGATACGGACAGAAAGTTCCCTTTGGAACTATTTTTACCATTGCTGCATCATGTATTAGTCCAATGTCATTCTTACTGGTTGTCACTCAGCAGTTCCTCTTGAGTGAGGCATATTTTTTCTCACATCGGATTACTTAAATGTGTAACACACTATTACTTAGTGTATTAGTGTTACTGTTAGTTTTTTTTTTTTTTTTTGTCTCTCTGTCTCACATAAACACAAGCCGAATTCAGGGATACCGTCACTCACCCGCCCGCTCCTCTCCTAGCCCAAAGAGCCTTGACTCGCTCCGGCTTTTGGAGAAACTCGCCGCTGGCCTCCTGCTAGCCCAAAGAGCCTTGACTCGCTCCGGCTGAGGTCTTTCTCTATATCGTCTCGCAGACGACCCGTGCAGGGTTTGCAGTCAGCGCTGATTCTCCAGGGAGTGCAGGTGAGATATTGGTATCTCAACTCACACAGTTACAGAAAATAATATTAATTAGCACAAAGCAAGTTATGATACTTTAATGATTATATATGATCTGGATCACTCCAGGATAAGCAATTAATAATAAAAGAAACACATAAATGTATAATTTCAACAACATTTATACTGTTCTGTACTTTAATAAGCTATACCCTTCACCTCAGGTACATATTTTGCATGTTCTATTTGACAATATACACTCAGTGAGCACTTTATTAGGTATTTATTAGACGTATTAGGTCTTCTGCTGCTGTAGCCTATCCACTTAGAGGTTTGATGCATTGTGTGTTCAGAGATCTATTCACTGATGTAATGTATAGTTATTTGAATTACTGTCACCTTCCTGTCAGCTTAGACCAGTCTGGCCCTTCTCCATTACCTTGCTCATCCTCAAGCCATTTCCGTCCGCAGAACTGCCCATCAGTGAATGTTTTTTGTTTTTCGCACCATTCTGAGTAAACTCAAGAGACTGTTTGTTGTGCGTGAAAATCCCAGGAGATCAGCAGTTACAGAAATACTCGTACCTGCCCGTCTGGCACCAACAATCATGCCATGGTCGAAATCACAAATCACTTTTGATAATTGATATGAACATTAACTGAAGCTCCTGACCCATATCTGCATGATTTTATGCATTGCACTGCTGCCACCAGTGGCTGATTAGGTAATCGCATGACGACGTTGGTGTACAGGTGTTCCTAATAAAGTTCTCAGTGAGTGGATATTTTGGGAATTGCTGTCTGTATCTGTGTGCATGGATAGTAGACACGTTGTAAATATTGTTCTCCTTCAGACAGTTGCCATAACTTTTACCTAACATCCAACCCGCTGCATGCCTTAGAAGAGATTAAATTATATACTTTATTATCTGTCACGACCTGGCTCAAATTTATTTGAAATAACCAAGTAACAAAAATGTGTAGTATGAAAGTCAGTTGTGTGACTGAGTGGATGTGTGAAAAGTGTGCTGAAGCAGTGCTGTCTGATACTGTCAAGTGTCGAGGACCCGGCCCTAGGCCCGCCTGATGAGAGATTGACAGGAGATGGGTTAGGAAGGAATGCATTGTTAACCCCTCGCACACGCCATCGAGGTGGTAGCAAGAACGCCCGTAAGAGGAAAAATATGTGGTTCAAGATAAATGTACAACCGTTTATGGACACTGAGGAGTCTGAAGTCAGAGGACTTAGATTTAGGGTTTTAGAGAGCAAGGCTAAAGGTCTGACTGAGGCCGTGCGTAGAATGTGTTCTAGCATGACCGTGGAAGATGCTCAACATGCTGAACGGGTAATTGGTGACCCAGGGAGTTTGGCGTTCAAAGAAACGGTAGATGTGATAACATACTTAGTTGACACGTGTGGGCTTGCTCCTACAGGGGAGGAGCACAAGGCCTGGTTAAAGCAACAGGATGAGGAAAACAATAAAGATAATTGGGAGATCAAAGAGTATGAAGAGATGGAAAAATGTAGGAGAGATAAGGAAAATGGAAGGGATGTCAATACCGAAAGAAGTTTAAGAGGCTTCAAGGGCCTTCCTGATTATAGCACAAATAATTTATCGGATAGATTCAAAGGACTAACAGTGGAGGAGTTCAATGATGAATTACACTCAGCTATTAGCTGGATTTCTTTTGTAGATCCCTTAAGGCGCCACAAAAAGGGGCACCTGAAGAGTGTATTGAGATGGTGGCAGGCACTAACTTCTGGCTTGCATGAGGTCAAGGTGTGGAGGAAGTCAAGGAGAGACTATGAAATTGAAACAGACACCAGTGATGAATAGGTTCATTAAAAAAATATTTAAAAAGCTAGTGTTTTTCCACTCGTATATTGAGATGGTGGAAATTCCCAACCGGAGGGGCACATGAGATAAAGTATTGGGGAAATTTATTTTGAGGTATGAGAAAATGACAGTGGGACAAACAGAAGTGATTAATATGGTCATTAAAAAGTTGCATAAGAGATAAATGTCTTCCCACTCGATATATTGGGACATTTCTTATCAAAAAAGGTACACTCTTATACGGAAAAAGGATATATAAGGAATAAGCTTTTAGACCTTAGGATAGCATCTTAGAATTTTGCTTCACAAGATATCTACGAGCTGTTGAAGAAAGAGCAACGCAGAACAACTATAATCAAGCTTGAGTGGTAATTATAATCTATATTACTTGTATAAGTAAGAAAAGTAGTACATAGAAGTTCAACTTTATAAGTTTCCTTTTATTTTTATGTCTTATTTCTCATTAAGGTACTATATAAGGTAGAAATTTTTTTATAGTTTAGATAAATATAATATTCTAGGAATAGTTTCTTTTAAACGTCCAGAAGGGGGAGCTATAGGATAAGGCTAAGGCCAAAGAGGATGGGTATTTGAGGGGTGTATCTTGAATTTTAACATCATGGTGGAAAGGTAAATTAGAAAGAGCTAAAGGGGTATATGTAACTTGCATGTGATCAGCAAACTGAAAGATGATATATATCCTGTAATCTGTATAACTCTATTATTTTGATTGATTATAATAAAGTATATCTTACTATAATCATATGTGATAAAGATTCTTTTAGAGGAATACATTGAATACAGGACATCGTATACCAGATTTGCATCACACCCTTCACTTTGAGACTGGGCTGGAAGTTCAGTAGAACTTACCAGGGCTCCAGGACGTTCGGAGTACTTGAGTTCGTCCCCGAGACACCTCATGGTGAGGTACTGCTCGTGGGAACGTGAGGTCTGAGCTCGGCAAGGGGTCCGTGGCTCACGACACAAGCAGCAGTAAACAATACAATAAAAAAAGTTACAATAACAGCCATTAAAAAAACTTAAAACAAATTGCATATACCATATTGTGAACAGTTGGGGACAAAGCCAAATACCTTAACTGTAATGTGAGATAACTATTAAGTAGAATGATAGCAGAAAGGATTTCCTATCCATAGTGAAATGGAGCTGGAGATCAAATCTAATGACACAACAAACATGATTATGGGACAATTCTACAAGGAAATTGGAGAGTCTAAATTGCCCATAGGTATGAGTGTGTGAGTGAATGGTGTGCCCTGCGATGGACTGGTGACCTGTCCAGGGTGTATTCTTGCCTTTCGCCCAATGTATGCTGGGATAGGCTCCAGCCCCCCTGCGACCCTGTTCAGGATAAGCGGGTTAGGATAATGAATGAATGAATGATATCTGTCTAATGGTGCTGTGTGTGTATGTGTGTATGCGTGCGCGTGCCTGCATCTTGGTTGGCACTTTTTGTCAGAGGAAGGGCCCATAAAAAAATCTTGCACCAGGTCCCATCCTAAATGGCTGCCGCCACTGAATTAAACCATAAATTAAACCAACCCCGATAAGTAGGCCTAATGTGTTATGTGCATTCTTTTCAATTTCTCTAAATTATTCAATTGTTTGATGGGCTGTCAATAGTCTCTTATGTGCCGTGGTCATTGCCACCCTCATCCACCCAAATGTTGCCTCCAAACAACTGTAACATGATGTGCTGGTCTTTGGTGACGATGAAGGACCTGTTACCAGGGATTAAAAAGTTCTGGGAGATGTTAAGGCGCTCATCACCGCTGCCATTTTGCTCCACGTACACGGTGACGAAGATGGCTCCTTCAGACAGGATCTGGCCGTGCTTGTTGGGTGGGATGCGTAGGTAACGGACGCATTTATCGCGTTTCATGACCGTCTTGGTTTGCAGGGACACTGAAAGTGCCGGGGGCTGCAAATTGGAGCTGCCAAGTGTCGTCCCAACGGCGATCTCCATCTCCTCCAGAGTCAGCCGGTCTGGGCAGTAGTACACACCCACAATGCTGCCAGTGGCATTGGCCACATAAGTTCTGTCTTGATCCACAGATTTAATGCAAGAAAACCTGCATTGAAAGATACCAGTGTTAAAGCCTGAGACACACTTCACGATTGTAGCTTGTTTTCACTTGTAAAGCAGTTTGAGCTGCATGGTATTGTCTGAAAACAGCTATGATTTAATACTATGATTTAGCCCTGTTCAGTTATGATATGACCAAATAACTAATCAGTTATTTTCTATAATAATTTTCATAGCTGCAATGTTCAGAATGGCACCTATGTTCAACAACATTTAAAGGCTTATGAAGTATACCTGTCATTTAGCCTACCTGGTTCCCATTGTGTGTCTGTTTCCTGATGAAATGTATTCTTCCCTCTTTAATCAGGATAGGCGAGCGTGGCAGGTGTCTGTATTAGCAAGCCTGCAGAGAGGAAAGGGAGGATCGTAAGGGAAAAAGAAATAGGATGGGTGCGCCCCGTTATTTTTTACTCCCTCCTTCTTCCATCCGCTCCCCCACTCCCACTCATCTCCTACCCAGAAGAGAGGAAAGGAAGGGAGGGGGCAAGTGGAGGAAAGGAGAGAGCGTCCCAAAAACCACATCCTCCATTCCTCTTCGACATCATCGTCTCCCTCCGCGTGTTAAGAATCCAAGGCCAGGATTAAAACACTGGCTGTACTGTGTAGGTGGTAATTATTACCCCTGGGCCACGGGGAGATTTTTAAAAACAGGAGTGGATCCAATGCAGATGTAACAGGTGAGAAATTGCCTGAGTCCGAGGTGGGATTTGAACCCCGGCCTTCTCACTTGTCCAAATTATTTGTTGAACGAACGCGTTACCAGTCAGCTAAAGACGAGCTCGCCTCTAGCCAAGGGCAACAACGTTCTTTTGAATTTGAGGGTTACGTCATCGGGGAGTATTGTCGCAATAACCTGCTACCAGCCTTTGCTTTTCACTGCACCATCCGTGCTTACTGGTGAACTAGCTGAGCTAACCATGCTACACAGAGACACAAAGGATGTAGGCAAAAGCAATACTTTACTTATGGGGTAGTCAGGCAAACAGACAAAAGGTCATAACCAGGATCGGTCCATAAACGTCAGCAAAGGCACAGAGTCGACAGACAGAAAATGGAATCCAAAACACAATCTCTAAGACAAAGTTGATAACCTTACCTCGAAACTGATCCAAATCAGGACAGAAACAAGAAATCCAACTTAAAAGGAAAAAAAGTCTTAAGTACCTTACGCCCAGTGAGTGTATATTAGATAATATAGGAGAATATACACAGTGAGCACTTTATTAGGTAATTATTACACTTATTTTTCTGCTGCTGAAGCCGGTCCATTTAGAGGTTTTTTTTAATGGCCTGCATTCAGTCATGAATTTAGATTTGAGATTTTAATGATTTTTGAAGTTACAAATGTCCCACACATTCTTCATAACATCTGAAAACATTTAGCCAACGTTTTAATTGTACACTAACCGTTTGTGATCACCTAAAGTTATGTGACTTACTGTAGCAGACGTATACACTCTTTGCAGAGAGATGTCACAGTGTTATAATACAGTTCAATGTTCTGAACGCATTACATTTGAATAATTAAGTAGGCTAAGAAGTGAAAACTTCTAACTTCTGTAACTTTGTGATAGGACATTTCAATAAGGTAGGACAAATTTGAACAAAAGAAAACCTCCTGAAGCCAGTAAATCTGTCAGAACAGGTGATTTCAACTCTCTGGCAATTTTGTTCTGGAAGTTAGGGAAAGCAGAAGTTCAATTCTTACCTGTTTCTCAGTCCACTCTGCTGTTGCTGAGACTGCATTAACTGTGTCTTCAGTAGATCCAGACAGATCGAACAGCTCAACTAGTCCTGATCCAGTAAACCTCTGCCTTCAGCCATTTCACTGCTCACACTGACACAGACAGGCTAGTTTCCCTGAAATAGACGGCGTTTTCTCTGAAACTGCGTGACAGAGAGTGGGAGGGACTCCCTGGCTCTGCCCACAGTTGCAGCTGGAGTGGTGTTGAGGCTGAACTCATGACTTCAGTGTCCTTAATGGTATTACGAAACTGCAGACTGATAAACATTACAGTAATGTGACTTTGACTCAGCCCCAAATGTATTCAAACGTTGGCGACACAGCTGGCCTAGAGGCAGAAATGTGTCACTAAAATAGGTTAAGGGCGAAACAGCTGCACAGATCGCACTGTGGCTATTTGGGGCATTGAACCACCAACCTCACGTTACAGCGAGGAGAAAAATCTGATGAGATGGAAAAAATCGGGGAAAAATATTAAAATACGATTGAAAAAAATAAGGATATCAGCACCAGCACTTCAGAGTATGAACTGTGTGTTCAGCTGAATTCAAACTGAAGGGGGAGACAGCTAGAATGGAAGTTCAGCTGAATTTGAAATGAGGATAGATATTTGTGTAGCTGCGAAGAATTGTGGGGCTCTACCAGGAGGTGACCACCTCTCCGGAAGGTGACCAGTTCTGAATGGCCAGTTCTAATTATGTATTCGTGGCATCTTAGCTTGGTTTGCAGGCAGGAAGCAGGCTAATCTGAGGGCCATAACCACTGGTTAAGTAGGCACATAACTGGACTACGTTTCGAAGTAGTCCAGGTTTGTGCCTTCTTAAACGGTAGGCGTGGTCCTCGGATTGCTGTGAAACCTCCACCATCAGAAAGCAGCCAGCGTGCATTGCTAAACGTGCCACAGTATGCCATGTTCTTACTTTCTAGATGGGCTGAATTCCTGTAGCCTGTTCTTCTCATTATGTATTCTTATGTTACATTTTTGCATTTTAGTAATTTGGCAGACACTTTTAATCCAAAGGGACTCATAAGTGGATTGGTTTTTCTACAGGTTAAAAGCCTGTGTGGGGTGTATGGGGCTGTGTGGGGTCATGTGGGTCTGTGTGGGGTGTGTGGTTCTGTGTGGGGTGTGTGGGGTGTGTGGGGTGGGTGGGCGTGTGTGGGGTGTGTATGGGGGACACAGGGTTGAGACGTGCCCTGTACCTGTCCAGGTCGGAGAGGTGGCTGTACACCTGAGACTCCTCCCCCTGCAGCTGACGCCCCGTCTCCTCCAGGACGCAGCGGAACCTGCGCACGCATCGCATCATCCCCTCCAGCTCGTCCAATGAGAACTGCCGAGGGGCGGGGCATGGCAGGGTGAAGAACAGGATCCGATAAGTGGAGTATGAGTGTGTGTGTGTGTGTGTGTGTATGTGAGAGAGAGAGTGTGTGCGTGTGAGAGTGTGTGTATGTGTGTGTGTGTGAGAGTGTGTGTATGTGAGTGTGTATGTGAGTGTGTGAGAGTGTGTGTATGTGTGTGTGTGTGTGTGTGTGTGAGAGTTTGTGTATGTGAGTGTGTGAGAGTGTTGGCGTGTGTGTGTATGCTAGTGCATGTGTGCTTGTGTGTGTGCCTGTGTGTGTTAGCGTGCGTATGAGTGAGAGTGTTGGTGTTTGTGTTTGTGTGTGTGTGTATGTGTGTGTGTGAGAGTGTGTGTATATGTGTGTGTATGTGTCTGTGTGAGTGTGTGAGAGTGTGTGTATGTGTGTGTGTGAGTGTGTGTGTGTGTGTGTGAGAGTGTGTGTGTTTATGTGATCATGTGTTCGTGTGTGTGAGTGTGTATATGTGTGTCTATGTGTGCATGTGTATGTGTGTGTGTGTATGTGTGTGTGTAGTGAGTGTGTATGTGTGTGTCTATGTGTGCATGTGTGTGTGTGTGTAGTGAGTGTGTATGTGTGTGTGTGTGTGTGTTTGCGCGTGTGTGTGTTTGAATGTGTGTATTACACACTCACAGTAAACGGAGAGGAGCAGGACGCAGTTTTGTGCAGGAGCTGCAGGGCGGCGCTGTTGAGCTCTCCTGCAGGACGGTGGGAGTACCAGGAGCAGCTGGGGCAGCGGTGTGCCCCGGCCTCCCAGCGCCCCCCCTCTAACTCCCCCCTGTTTTTTGTCTTTCACACCATTCTGAGTAAACTCAAGAGACTGTTGTGGATGAAAATCCTAGGAGATCAGCAGTTACAGAAATATTCATACCTGCCCGTCTGGCACCAACAATCATGCCACAGTCAAAATCACTAAGATCATTTTTTATTTTGATAATTGATATGAACATTAACTGAAGCTCCTGACCCATATCTGCATGATTTTATGCATTGCACTGCTGCCACCAGTGGCTGATTAGGTAATCGCATGACGACGTTGGTGTACAGGTGTTCCTAATAAAGTTCTCAGTGAGTGGATATTTTGGCAATGGTTGTCTGTATCTGTGTGCATGGATAGTAGGCAAGTTGTAAATATTGTTCTCCTTCAGACAGTTGCCAAAACTTTTACCCAACATCCAACCCGCTGCCTGCCTTGCATTTTATTTCCAGCTTGTTATTATTCATTTGAATGTAAAGTTTGTCAGGATTAGAAGAGATTAAATTATATACGTTTTGTCTGATGCAGTGTTGTCTGATACTGTCAAGCAGCAGTAAACAATACAATAAAAAAGTAAAAAAACATTTACAATAACAGCCATTAAAAACAATGTATTTAAAACAAATTGCATATACCATATTGTGAACAGTTGGGGACAAAGCCAAATACCTTAATTGTAATGTGAGATAACTATTAAGTAGAATGATGGCAGAAAGAATTTCCTATCCATAGTGAAATGGAGCTGGAGATCAAATCTAATGACACAACAAACATGATTATGGGACAATTCTACAAGGAAATAGTTGCCATTATTTATGTCATGGTTTGCCAAAGGGTGGATTCGAGCTGTAGTGACCATTGTAGGGCTCTACACCTACACGCGACTGGCCCCTGATTGGAGAGTCTAAATTGCCCGTAGGTGTGAGTGTGTGAGTGAATGGTGTGTGTGCCCTGTGATGGACTGGCGACCTGTCCAGGGTGTATTCCTGCCTTTCGCCCAATGCATGCTGGGATAGGCTCCAGCCCTCCTGCGACCCTGTTCAGGATAAGCGGGTTAGGATAATGAATTAATGAATGATATCCGTCTAATGGTGCTGTGTGTGTATGTGTGTGTGTGTATGCGTGCGTGCATAGGTTATATGTGTTTGTGTGTGCGCGTGCCTGCATCTTGGTTGGCATTTTTCGTCAGAGGAAGGGCCCATAAAAAAATCTTGCACCAGGTCCCATCCTAAATGGCTGCCGCCACTGATTTAAACCATTCTTAAATTAAACCAAGACTGTATCCCGTTAAGTAGGCCTAATGTGTTATGTGCATTCTTTTCAATTTCTCTAAATTATTCAATTGTTTGAAGGGCTGTCGATAGTCTCTTATTTTCTGTGGTTAACGCCACCCTCATCCTCCCAAATGTTGGCTCCATACTTCTGTAACATGATGTTATGGTCTGCTGTGACGATGAAGGACCGGTCACTGGGGATGTAAAAATTCTGGGAGATGTTAAGGCGCTCATCACTGCTGCCATTTTGCTCCACGTACACGGTGACATAGATATCTCCTTCAGCCAGGATCTGGCCGTGCTTGTCGGGTGGGATGCGTAGGTAACGGACGCTTTTATCGCGTTTCATGACCGTCTTGGTTCCCACGGACACTGAAAGTGCCGGGGGCTGCAAATAGGAGCTGCTAAGTTTCGCCCCAGCGCAAATCTCCATCCCCTCCACAGTCATCCGGTCTGGGCAGTAATACACATCCAGAGTGCTGCCGGAGGCATTGGCCACATAAGTTCTGTCTTCCTCCACAGATTTAATCCAAGAAAACCTGCATTGAAAGATACCAGTGTTAAAGGCTGAGACACACTTCACGATTGTAGCTTGTTTTCACTTGAAAAGCAGTTTGAGCTGCATGGTATTGTCTGAAAGCAGCTAAATAAACCCTTTTTACGACTATGATTTAGCCCTGTTCAGTTATGATGTTCAGAATGGCACCTATGTTCAACAACATTTAAAGATTTATGAAATATGAAGTATCTGTCATTTAGCCTACCTGCCTCCCATTGTGTGTCTGTTTCCTGATAAAATGTATTTCTCCCTCTTTAATCAGGATAGGCGAGCGTGGCAGGTGTCTGTATTAGCAAGCCTGCAGAGAGGAAAGGGAGGATCGTCAGGGAAAAAGAAATAGGATGGTGCGGCCCGTTACTTTTTACTCCCACCTTCTCTCATCCGCTCCCCCACTCCCACTCATCTCCTACCCAGAAGTATGAGAGGAAAGGAAGGGAGGGGGCAAGTGGAGGAAAGGAGAGAGCGTCCCAAAAAACCACGTTCTCCATTCCTCTTCGACATCATCGTCTCCCTCCGCGTGTTAAGAATCCAAGGCCGGGATTCAAACACAGGCTGTACTGGTGCTGTGTAGGTGGTAATTATTACCCCTGGGCCACGGGGAGATTTAAAAAAACAGGTGCAGAGACACAAAGGATGTAGGCGAAAGCAATACTTTACTTAAGGGGTAGTCAAGCAAACAGGCTAAAGGTTGTAACCAGGATCAGTCTATAAACTTCAGCAAAGGTACAGGCAGGAAAAGGGAATCTAAAACACCAGGCACCAAGGTCAAAAAGGTACTTTAAAAAATCCAAGCATGATACTCACAAAACACACACAAAGCGAAAGCAAACTTAAGACTGAGCACTGGACAACACAGAAGGCATAACTAAAATACAAACACCGGCAAGACGTAGGGTGGGGTTTAACAAGACACAGGTGATTACACAAACTTGAGTCCCAGGGATGAGCGAAGACAAGTCTCTCTCAACTGATGGCTTACATAGGGAAGGTCACTGGAACCTCACACGTGCCCCAGGAACCAAACTTTGTGAATGGTAAATGAATGGTAAATGGTTGGAATTTATATAGCACCTTTATCCAAAGCACTGTACAATTGATGCTTCTCATTCACCCATTCATACACACACTCACACACCAACTGCGATTGGCTGCCATGCAAGGCCCCGACCAGCTCGTCAGGAGCATTTGGGGGTTAGGTGTCTTGGTTAGGGACACTTCGACACAGCCCGGGCGGGCAATCGAACCGGCAAACCCTCCGACTGCCAGACGACTGCTCTTACTGCCTGAGCCATGTCACCCCAAAGGATGTTAATCCAAAGCGACTCATAAGTGTATATGTTTTTCCACAGGTTAAAAGCATCAAATCCTTAACTAGTAAAACACGCATATAAAAATGTTGTAGATGGGCTGACAAGCCTGTTGCATTAGGTGACACAAAAGAGAATGTGATAGCATGATTAGACTGTCAAAAGAGGATCTGGACACCACCATTATGGCTGCCATTAAACACCAATTACAACACACAAGAAAAAGATAGATTTGACAGTGTACAGACCACAGTGAGGGCTAACAAGCAACAGGTTAACAATCTCTAAGACAAAGTTGATAACCTTACCTCGAAACTGATCCAAATCAGGACAAAAACAGGACATCCATCCTAAAAGGACAAAAAGGCTTAATAAGTACCTAACACCCAGAGTGTATATTAGATAATATAGAAATAATATAGGAGAATATAGACAGTGAGCACTTTATTTGGTAATTATTACACTTATTTTATTATTATTACACTTATTCTGCTGCTGAAGCCGGTCCATTTAGAGGTTTTCTCTCTCTCTCTCTCTCCTCTTTAAAGGCCTGCATTCAGTCAGGAATTTAGATTTGAGATTTTAATGATTTATGAAGTTACAAATGTCCCACACATTCTTCATAACATCTGAAAACATTTAGCCAACGTTTTAATTGTACACTAACCGTTTGTGATCACCTAAAGTTATGTGACTTACTGTAGCAGACGTATACACTCTTTGCAGAGAGAAGTCACAGTGTTATATTACAGTTCAATGTTCTGAACGCATTACATTCGAATAATTAAGTAGGCTAAAAAGTGAAAACTTCTAATTTCTATAACTTTGCGATAGGACATTTCAATAAGGTAGGACGAGTTTGAACAAAAAAACCTCCTGAAGACAGTAAATCTGTCAGAACAGGTGATTTCAACTCTCTGGCCATTTTGTTCTGGAGGTTAGGTAAAGCGGAAGTCCAGTTCTTACCTGTTTCTCAGTCCACTCTGCCACTGCTGAGACTACAGTAACTGTGTCCACGGGGAATAGCCACTGGATCCTTCAGTAGATCCAGACAGATCGAACAGCTCAACTGGTCCTGATCCAGTAAACCTCTACCTTCAGCAATTTCACTGCTCAGACTGACACAGACAGACTAGTTTCCCTGAAATAGACGGAAAACTGCGTGACAGAGAGTGGGAGGGACTCCCTGGCTCTGCCCACAGCTGCAGCTGGAGTGGTGTTGAGGCTGAACTCATGACTTCAGTGTCCTTAATGGTATTACGAGGCTGCAGACTGATAAACATTACAGTAATGTGACTTTGACTCAGCCCCAAATGTATTCAAACGTTGGGGACACAGCTGGCCTAGAGGCAGAAATGTGTCACTAAAATAGGTTAAGGGCGAAACAGCTGCACAGATCGCACTGTGGCTATTTGGGGCATTGAACCACCAACCTCACGTTACAGCGAGGAGAAAAATCTGATGAGATGGAAAAATATTAAAATACGATTGAAAAAAATAAGGATATCAGCACCAGCACTTCAGAGTATGAACTGTGCGCTCAGCTGAATTCAAACTGAAGGGGAAGACAGCTAGAATGAGAGTTCAGCTGAATTTGAACTGAGGATAGATATTTGTGTAGCTGCGAAGAATTGTGGGGCTCTACCAGGAGGTGATCACCTGAATGGCCAATTCTAATTATGTATTTATGTCATCTTAGCTTGGTTTGCAGGCAGGAAGCAGGCTAATCTGAGGGCCATAACCACTGGTTAAGTAGGCATATAACCGGACTACGTTTCGAAGGTTTGTGTCATCTTAAACGGTAGGCGTGGTCCTCGGATTGCTGTGACACCTCCACCATGCATTGCATTGCTAAACGTGCCACAGGATTGCCATGTTCTTACGTTCCAGATGGGCTGAATTGCCTGTAGCCTGTTCTTCTCATTATGTATTCTTATGTTACATTTTTGCATTTTAGTCATTTGGCAGACACTTTTAATCCAAAGCGACCCATAAGTGCATATCTTTTTCCACAGGTTAAAAGCATCAAATCCATAACTAGTAAAACATGCATATAAAAATGTTCTAGATGGGCTGAATGGCCTGTTGCATTAGGTGAGACTGTTTAGTTTGATCTCTCTTTATGTATTCAAATAATTACCAGTGAAAACCGGAATGACCACATCGCCCCGTATTCTGCTTCCTCCCGGGGCATCAAAGAATTCCAAAATGTCTGCCTGGCATGACCTACCCCGAAAAATACTTGCCAGTGTTTTAATAATTCCCTCACATAACTCTTTGAGTACATTGGGAATATGCCATCTGGGCCTGCTGCCTTATTTGTCTTTCGTTTATGTCATTTATCAAATATTTTTTCAGGACATTGTTAATATTGAATATGCCTTCTGGCCTACTAGTAACCTCCTCCCAGGTAAAACTCTGCACAAAGTAGCCATTTAAGGCCTCAGCAATATCTTTATTTTTATTCAGCACTTCTGTCATGGTTTTCACTGTCTACTCCTGGAAATTCCAGTATTTTCCTCTCTAGACCTCGAGAGGGCCTGCCGGCCACGTTCAGCAGAAGAAATTACCTCCCGGATGTGGAATGCGGATGTAATCATGGCCGATTGCAGTCAGCTGCATGGAGAGCTCTTCCTGGCACTGCTCTGAGCTTTGGTGTTTCAGTTTGATACATGCACTAAGCCGGTATAGAGGTATAGAGGTAGACAGACAGACAGACAGACAGACAAACAGACAGAGAGTTGTTGGAGGACTGAATTGCTTTTAGTCTTGAAAAGCATTCACTTTAGAAATTAGATAGAAGTATAGGGACCAATATTGTTTCCTTTGAGTTGGTTGGTTCCCGTAGACCTTCCCTATTTTTGTTGCTTAGGTCCGCTTCTGTTCTGTTTAGATGGTGGTTGCCCATCCAGCTCTGGATGTCTCTCAGGCAGGCGGAGATACGGGTAGAGACCTGTGTGTCTGATGGGGGGAAGGAGAGAAAGAGTTGGGTGTCATCGGCATAACAATGATAGGAGATGCCATGAGCATAGATAACGGGGCCAAGGGATCTCGTGTAGATGGAGAAGAGGAGGGGTCCGAGGACTGAGCCCTGGGGGACTCCTGTAACAAGGGGGCGAGGGGTTGACACTCCTCCAGCCCAGGACACCTGGGAGGACCGGCCAGAGAGATAAGATTGGATCCACTCTAAGGCTGTGCCACAGATCCCTGTAGATGCCAGGGAGACTAAGAGGATGGAGTGGTTGACTGTGTCAAACGCCGCAGAGAGGTCAAGAAGGATCAAGACAGATGAGAGAGAGGTTGCTCGTGCAGCCTGAAGGGACTCGTTGACAGAGAGGAGTGCAGTCTCCGTCGAGTGGCCAGGTCTGAAGCCGGACTGGTGGGGGTCCAGCAGGTTATTCTGAGAGAGGAAGGAAGAGAGTTGGTTGGAGGCAGCTCGTTCAATGGATTTGGATAGAAAAGGAAGGAGAGATACCGGACGGTAGTTTTGAATGCAGGAGGGGTCAAGAGTGGGTTTCTTTAGGAGCGAGGTGAATGAATGATGAGAGAAAGCAGCCAGAGGACAGAGAGGAGTTAACAAGAGAGGTGACAAACGGGAGGATGTCAGGCGTGATTGCCTGAAAGAGGTTTGAGGGGATGGGGTCCAGGGCACAAGTAGTAGGGCGGTGGGAGAGCAGGAGGTGAGACACATCAGCATCTGTAAGGGGACAGAAAGAGGAGAAACAGGGGGCAGACACAGAAATGGAGGCAGGCATAGAAGTGGTGGTGGTCGCGAAGGTGCTGCGGATATCTGCAACCTTCTCGTCAAAAAATACCGCAAAGTCATCAGCAGTGAGCAAGGACTGAGATGGTGGGGGAGGTGTGCTGAGGAGAGAGGAGAAAATGGAGAATAGTTGACGAGGGTTAGAAGTGGAGTTCTGGATTTTTGTTTGGTAGTAATTTCTTATGGCAGTGGTGATAGCGGAGGAGAATTCCGCCAGGAGAGACTGGTAGGAAGACAGGTCCGACGGGTCTTTTGATTTCCTCAACTTCCTCTCAGCTGTACATAGGCTTGGCCTGGAGGAACGTAGAAGGTCAGAAACCCATGGGCTGGGTGGAGAGGATCGAGCAGGCCGGGAGACAAGAGGACAGAGAGAGTCAAGGGCTGAGGAGAGAGGAAAGCAGCACGGAAGATGCGGAATCAGTGGGTAGTTTGGAGAAGGATTCAAGAGGAGGGAGGGAAGCGATGACTCTGGGGGCAAGGGAGGAGGGTGATAGAGAGCAGAGGTTACATCGGACAGAAGCAGTGGGGGTGAGAGAAGGGGAGGGAGGTAGAGCAGCTAAGGGGATGGAGAAGGAAATGAAGTGGTGATCGGACTTGTGTAAAGGGGTAACAGTGGGGTTAGAAGAGGAGCAGTTCCTCAGAAAGATCAGGTCAAGAAGGTTTCCAGCCTTGTGAGTTGGGGGAGAGTGCTGCAGAGAGAGGTCAAAGGAGTGTTCTTGTGTTCTTATGTTCTAGATGGGCTGAATGGCCTGTTCTCATCATTATGTGTTCTTGTGTTCTTGTGTTCTAGATGGGCTGAATAGCCTGTTCTCATTATTATGTGTTCTTGTGTTTGTATGTTCTAGATGGGCTGAATGGCCTGTTCTCATCATTATGTGTTCTTGTGTTCTTATGTTCTAGATGGGCTGAATGGCCAGTTGCATTAGGTGAGACTGTTTAGTTTGAGCTCTCTTTATGTATTCAAATAATTACCAGTGAAAACCGGAATGACCACATCGCCCCGTATCCTGCTTCCTCCCGGGGGCATCAAATAATTCCAAAATGTCTGCCTGGCATGACCTACCCTTTTGATAGATTCAAGTATGTTAAATATGATACAAGTTAGACTGACAGGCCTGTAGTTTCCTAGAACAGTACAGTCCCCTTTCTTACATATTGGTATTATATTACCTTGTTTCCAGTCATCCGGTATTTCTCCAGTTTCTAAAGACTGTGGAGGAATACTTGCCAGTGGTTTAATAATTCCCTCACGTAACTCTTTGAGTACATTGGGAATATGCCATCTGGGCCTGCTGCCTTATTTGTCTTTCGTTTATGTCATTTATCAAATATTTATTCAGGACATTGTTAATATTGAGCTTTGGTGTTTCAGTTTGATACATGCACTAAGCCGGTATAGAGGTATAGAGGTATAGAGACAGAGAGTTGTGGAGGACTGAATTGCTTTTAGTCTTGAAAAGCATTCGCTTTAGAAATTAGATAGAAGTATATTCTATCTAGAAGTAAATTGCCTTTTGGCTAACCTTAGTTCTTTTTTAACCTTAGTACACATATTACAATATTCAGCTTTATTATTTTCAGTGCTGTACTTTTTAGATACACTGCTCAAAAAATTAAGGCAACACTTAATCATCACAGTGTGACACCAAGTCAGTTAAACTTCAGGGATATCAATCTGTCCATTTAGGAAGCAAGTGATTGTGAATCAATTTCACCTGCTTTGGTGCAAATGTAAGTGACAACAGGCCAACACCCAAAAAGGTAATGGTTTTGCATGTGGTGGCCACAAACAATTGTTCTCTGCTTATCCTTCCTGACTGATTCTTCTCTAGTTTTGTGTTCTGCTAGTGTCCTTGTCACTACTGGAAGCATGAGGCGGTACCTGCAGACCAATCAGGTTGCACAGGTAGTCCAGCGCCTCCAGGATGGCACATCCATACGTGCGGTCGCAAAAAGGTTTGCTGTGTTTCCCAGAACAGTCTCAAGAGCATGGAGGAGATACCAGGAGACCGGCCTTACACAGGAGAGCTGGACAGGGCCGTAGAAGGGCAGCAGGACCGGTATCTGCTCCTTTGTGCGAGAAGGAACAGGAGGAGCGCTGCCAGAGCCCTACAAAATGACCTCCAGCAGGCTACTGGTGTGCATGTTTCTGCTCAAACTGCCAGAAACAGACTCCATGAGGGTGGCATGAGGGCCCGACGTCCTCGAGTGGGACCTGTGTTCACAGCCCAACACCGTGCAGCTCGAATGGCATTCGCGAGAGACCACCAGAATTGGCAGGTCCACCATTGGCGCCCTGTCCTCTTCACAGATGAGAGCAGGTTCACACTGAGCACGTGTCACACACTGAGTCTGGAGACACCGTGGTGAACGGTATGCTGCCTGTAACATCATCCAGCATGACCGGTTTGGCGGTGGGTCAGTGATGGTCTGGGGAGGCATATCCTTGGAGGGTCGCTCAGACCTGTCCAGGAGCTCAATGATGCTCTGATCCAGGTCTGGGAGGAGATCCCCCAGGACACCATCTGCCGACTCATCAGGAGCATACCCAGACGCTGTCAGGAGTGCGTACAGGCACACGGGGGCCATACACACTACTGAGTCACATTATGAGTTGCTGTGATAAAAAACTTTGATCAGCCTGTGATTTAAATTTTTTACTTAGATTTTCAGTGTGATTTTGAATCCAGCCCTCAATGGGTTGATGATTTTGGTTTCCTTTGACCGTTATGTCATTTTGATCTAAAAAAAATTATACAATGTACATCAGTAAAGATTTTCAACTTAAATAAATCGTTCATCAAGATCTGATGTGTCCCTTAAGTGTTCCCTTCATTTTTTTGAACAGTGTATCTGATACAGTTCATTATTTTTTCAAAAAACTATTATGTATAGCCGTACACATCCACTGTGTTTTCTGAACTCACATTTCTGGACCTAATTTATACTGTGCGTCAAGTATAACCCATTTGAACCTGCTCTACTTTTCATTCACAGTCCTGCAATCAAGAACTTACTCCTAGTCTACATTAGTTACATTTGATCACATCTTTCTTAAAAATCCTGGACTTTTACATTACATTATTGGCATTTGGCAGACGCTCTTATCCAGAGTGACAAACAGTTAATTAGACTAAGCAGGAGACAATCCCCCACTGGAACAATGCAGGGTTAAGGGCCTTGCTCAAGGGCCCAACGGCTGTGCAGATTTTATTGTGGCTACACTGGGATTAGAACCTCCGACCTTGCATGTCCCAGTCATTTACCTTAACCACTACGCTACAGGCCACCCATGGACGTGGAGCTCATAATGTGACTCAGTAGTGCGTACAGGCCCCCGTGTGTCTGTACGCACTCCTGACAATATCTGGGCATGCTCCTGATGAGTTCGCGGATGGTGTCCTGGGGGAACTTTGTTTCAGAACTTTTGTGGCTCATCTCTGTACTGTTCTTTGCAAATTGTGATCTCGCCTTCCAATCTTGTGGTATAGCTTCTATATTGCTGCTGTCGAGGTCTTTTAACAGTTGATTGAGATACTTTCACCCTTGTGATGTCACTGATTGATGTTTTGGGGTTTTTATTCACAGCTCTCGCAATGTTTCTGTCATCAGCCGCTGTTGCTTTGCTTGCTTGACCTGCTTGATGTCAGTTGCTCAGTTTGCCAGCGGTTTCTTTCTCTTTCAGGACATTCCAAGTTGTTGTACAAGCTATCCCCAATGATTTCCCCTCTTTTCTAAGCTTCAAAATGACTTGCTTTTGCAAACTGGTTTATCTTTTCTAACAAAAGTTCTTTAAGAAATCTACAAACAAATACCAGGAAATAAAAGCTGAAATTCAGATCTCTCATCAGTTGACCTCAAACTGAATTGTCTTCAGTGTATAGCAAAAACAAAGGAATTGACCTTTCAGTTTCAATACCTTTGGAGGGGACTGTATACTGTACATACTCATAACTATACTGACTTGCTCCTGTCACAGTTGGTCCATTCGCCCGGGTGTAGTACCTCTTGAGTTCACTCATGATGAAAAGGGGTCATGGCTTTTAGAGGGCCTGAGTTCATACCAAACTGTCTCTCATTAATTTACATAATTAATACACGGAGAGCCCTCTCCTTTAAAAGCAAAACCCAAAGCTCAGAATCAACAGCTTCTACCTACCATTATTCAATATGTAATTGCATTAGGAATGTTCCGGTATGTGTCATTCTGTTTTATAGTACATCACAGATATGAAATTTCCTTGAATGTTCAAACTCACACTGCTTCAATGCAAAAATATCAAAGCAAAGATGTCGGACTTGATGGTTATAAGTTTAAGCAAGAACTGCAAATAAAACCCTTTGATCAGAAGTTACTAAAATGTCATTCTACATCTGATAAACTGAAATGGGACTAGACATTAAGAAATGATGTGTAATGCCAGAGAATTTAGTGAAAAAGAAAACCATAACATATAATTTAAATAAGCATATGTAGACTCGGCAGTGTAATGGATATATAATTCTTTATTTACACTAGTGTTCACAGACTCAAAACTCGAACAGTGCAAATCTCTGTGAACAAACTGCTTCAGAAACACTTCTCTACCACATATGAAACTTATCCATTTAGTATCAAAAGCCAAAAAGGCTACTCGGTGTCAATAACAATCATTACAAAAATTATCTGCATAATTATTTTTTCAAAACAGGTGAAAAAAATATATATCATGAATATAATACATTCGAAAAAACAGTTTAAATAGAGTAGAAGAAACAATCTTCCTTGACAAACCACCTCTTCGTTGTCCTGGAACAAACAGAAAAAAAAAACAAAAAAAAAAAACATTCAATTTCATATTGCACCTTTTATAAGCGACATTCCTGCAGGGGGAATCATATTTAAAGATCTTTGAAATGCCTTTTTTCCGATTTACTTCCCATCAGACCCGGGTAATAACCGCTTTGGATTCTAACACTCCTCTGTGCTCGACTGATCTTGCGTCATCGGGCCAACCGAGAGAAGCAGAAGGCTAATGCGCCAGACAGGCTCAGCAAAGCGATGAAAGTACTTTAAACCAAAACTATTACGCATTTGACCCGGGTCTGTTTCAGGTGTTCCCATGCATCGCACCGAACGGAAACTCCCAACGAACGAGAATGAGATGATCTCCAGACGTCATCTCACACTGCTAACGGGCTACTTGTCTCAGCTCCGCGGAGCCGAAGAGACGCACCGTACGCGCATTTTCTCCCCAAGTGTTGAAACGTCAAACTCGCCACAATCGCACAATCGCTCTCACCTGGATCGGTCCCGTCACTCCACGCCGTCACTGTTGACCGAGTGCCGTAAGGAATCCTTCAGCTGAAAGACAGACCATGCGCCATTTTTAACACTTTTAACAGGGTTTTTTGGTGTTCTGTTGTGTTTTCTTCTTATGTTTTTTAAATGTTTTTATTTATTTTTTAAAACAAGTGCTTCACGTCACGTTTTGAGTGTGGCCCGAGTGTAACTCACACTCTGAAAGAAACCCAGAAATGCCAGCAAGTCCTGTTTGTCTGGCGGAGTCTGCTGGGCGCCGTCGTGCTCCAGGGTGACAGCGCCCCCTGGTGGTGGGGAGGTGCACTGTGTCTCCGGCAGAGCTGCAGCAGCGGATGGGCTGCTCACTAGCAGGTCTGGGAGCAGGCAGCACTGAGTGCCCACGCTGGGCCTGGGGGAGACTGGGCCCCAGGGCGGGGCCCGGTGGCTGTGGACGGGGCCCCGGTGGAGGGGCTCAGAGGGGATCCTCAGCTGCAGACAGAGCTCAGACTGTTCGTCCAGGAGCCTTTGCATCTTCTGCAAGAACCAAAAAAACAAAAAACCAAGAGTCTAAAAACAGCAACAAAAAAAACCCCTTAACCAGTCATTTAAGTGGTGGTAAGTGTGGTCTGTAGGTCCCCAGGGTCGTAAGTGTGGTCTGTTGGTCCCCAGGGTGGTAAATGTGGTCTGTAAGTGGTTAGGGTTAGTACGCACCGTTGTGATCCCCGTGTCGCAGTGGTTGGGGTTAGGGTTAGGGTCAGGTTTAGGGTCAGGGTTAGGGTCAGGTTTAGGGTTAGGGTTAGTACGCACCGTTGTGATCCCCGTGTCGCAGTGATTGGCCAATTCGGCGAGCTGAGTCTCCAGGAGCTCCGCCTCCTTCCTCACTGCCGCGCGTAGCTGCCGGACGGACGCCACGTCCTCCCTGCAGAAAGATCCGGAATGAGCGCATCCAGAGGAATCAGAGGACCGTGGGGCTGTGTGGGGCTGTGTGGGGTGTGTGGAGTGTGTGGGGTGGGTGGGTGCGTATGGATCTGTGTGGGGTTGTGTGGGGTGTGTGGGGCTGTGTGGGTTGTGTGGGGCTGTGGGGGGCTGTGTGGGGTTGTGTGGGGCTGTGTGGTTCTGTGTGGGGTGTGTGGGCTGTGTGGGGTGGGTGGATCTGTGTGGGGTCATGTGGGGCTGTGTGGGGTGTATATGGGGCTGTGTGGGATCGTGTGGGTCTGTGTGGGGTCGTGTAGGTCTGCGTGGGGTGTGTGGTTCTGTGTGGGGTGTGTGGAGTGTGTGGGGTGGGTGGGTGTGTGTGGGGTGTGTATGGGGGACACAGGGTTGAGACGTGCCCTGTACCTGTCCAGGTCGGAGAGGTGGCTGTACACCTGAGACTCCTCCCCCTGCAGCTGACGCCCCGTCTCCTCCAGGACGCAGCGGAACCTGCGCACACATCGCATCATCCCCTCCAGCTCGTCCAATGAGAACTGCCGAGGGGCGGGGCATGGCAGGGCGAAGAACAGGATCCGATAAGTGGAGTATGAGTGTGTGTGTGTGTGTGTGTGTATGTGAGAGAGAGAGTGTGTGTGTGTGTGAGTGTGTGTATGTGAGAGTGTGTGCATGTGTGTGTGTGTATGTGAGAGAGAGAGTGTGTGTGTGTGTGTGAGAGTGTGTGTATGTGTGTGTGTGTGTGTGTGTGTGTGTGAGTGTGTGTATGTGAGAGAGTGTGTATGTGTGAGAGTGTGTGTATGTGTGTGTGTGAAAGTGTGTGTATATATGTGTGTTTGTGAGTGTGTGAGAGTGTGTGTATGTGTGTGTGTGTGTGTGTGAGAGTTTGTGTATGTGAGTGTGTGAGAGTGTTGGCGTGTGTGTGTATGCTAGTGCATGTGTGCTTGTGTGTCTGCCTGTGTGTGTTAGCGTGCGTATGAGTGAGAGTGTTGGTGTTTGTGTTTGTGTGTGTATGTGTGTGTGTGAGAGTGTGTGTATATGTGTGTGTATGTGTCTGTGTGAGTGTGTGAGAGTGTGTGTATGTGTGTGTGTGTGTGTGTGTGTGTGTGTGAGAGTGTGTGTGTTTATGTGATCATGTGTGTTCGTGTGTGTGAGTGTGTATATGTGTGTCTATGTGTGCATGTGTATGTGTGTGTGTGTATGTGTGTGTGTAGTGAGTGTGTATGTGTGTGTCTATGTGTGCATGTGTGTGTGTGTGTGTAGTGAGTGTGTTTGTGTGTGTGTGTGTGTTTGCGCGTGTGTGTGTTTGAATGTGTGTATTACACACTCACAGTAAACGGAGAGGAGCAGGACGCAGTTTGGTGCAGGAGCTGCAGGGCGGCGCTGTTGAGCTCTCCTGCAGGACGGTGGGAGTACCAGGAGCAGCTGGGGCAGCGGTGCTCGCAGGCACAGCAGCAGTGTGCCCCGGCCTCCCAGCGCCCCCCCTCTAACTCCCCCCTGTTTTTTGTCTTTCACACCATTCTGAGTAAACTCAAGAGACTGTTGTGGATGAAAATCCTAGGAGATCAGCAGTTACAGAAATATTCATACCTGGCACCAACAATCATGCCACAGTCAAAATCACTAAGATCATTTTTTATTTTGATAATTAATATGAACATTAACTGAAGCTCCTGACCCATATCTGCATGATTTTATGCATTGCACTGCTGCCACCAGTGGCTGATTAGGTAATCGCATGACGACGTTGGTGTACAGGTGTTCCTAATAAAGTTCTCAGTGAGTGGATATTTTGGCAATGGTTGTCTGTATCTGTGTGCATGGATAGTAGGCAAGTTGTAAATATTGTTCTCCTTCAGACAGTTGCCAAAACTTTTACCTGACATCCAACCCGCTGCATGCCTTTATTTCCAGCTTGTTATTATTCATTTGAATGTAAAGTTTGTCAGGATTAGAAGAGATTAAATTATATACGTTTTGTCTGATGCAGTGTTGTCTGATACTGTCAAGCAGCAGTAAACAATACAATAAAAAAGTAAAAAAACATTTACAATAACAGCCATTAAAAACAATGTATTTAAAACAAATTGCATATACCATATTGTGAACAGTTGGGGACAAAGCCAAATACCTTAATTGTAATGTGAGATAACTATTAAGTAGAATGATGGCAGAAAGAATTTCCTATCCATAGTGAAATGGAGCTGAAGATCAAATCTAATGACACAACAAACATGATTATGGGACAATTCTACAAGGAAATAGTTGCCATTATTTATGTCATGGTTTGCCAAAGGGTGGATTCGAGCCGTAGTGACCATTGTAGGGCTCTACACCTACACGCGACTGGCCCCTGATTGGAGAGTCTAAATTGCCCGTAGGTGTGAGTGTGTGAGTGAATGGTGTGTGTGCCCAGTGATGGACTGGCGACCTGTCCAGGGTGTATTCCTGCCTTTCGCCCAATGCATGCTGGGATAGGCTCCAGCCCTCCTGCGACCCTGTTCAGGATAAGCAGGTTAGGATAATGAATTAATGAATGATATCCATCTAATGGTGCTGTGTGTGTATGTGTGTGTGTGTATGCGTGCGTGCATAGGTTATATGTGTTTGTGTGTGCACGTGCCTGCATCTTGGTTGGCATTTTTCGTCAGAGGAAGGGCCCATAAAAAAATCTTGCACCAGGTCCCATCCTAAATGGCTGCCGCCACTGATTTAAACCATTCTTAAATTAAACCAAGACTGTATCCCGTTAAGTAGGCCTAATATGTTATGTGCATTCTTTTCAATTTCTCTAAATTATTCAATTGTTTGATGGGCTGTCAATAGTCTCTTATTTTCTGTGGTCATTGCCACCCTCATCCACCCAAATGTTGGCTCCATACGACTGTAACATGATGTCATGGTCTGCTGTGACGATGAAGGACCGGTCACTGGGGATGTAAAAATTCTGGGAGATGTTCAGGCGCTCATCACTGCTGCCCTTTTGCTCCACGTACACGGTGACGAAGATGGCTCCTTCAGCCAGGATCTGGGCGTGCTTGTCGGGTGGGATGCGTAGGTAACGGACGCATTTATCGCGTTTCATGACCGTCTTGGTTTGCAGGGACACTGAAAGTGCCGGGGGCTGCAAATTGGAGCTGCCAAGTGTCGTCCCAACGGCGATCTCCATCTCCTCCAGAGTCAGCCGGTCTGGGCAGTAGTACACACCCACAATGCTGCCGGTGGCATTGGCCACATAAGTTCTGTCTTGATCCACAGATTTAATGCAAGAAAACCTGCATTGAAAGATACCAGTGTTAAAGCCTGAGACACACATGGTATTGTCTGAAAGCAGCTAAATAAACCTTTTTTTACTACTATGATTTAGCCCTGTTCAGTTATGATATGACCAAATAACTAATCAGTTATTTTCTAGAATAATGTTCCTAGCTGCAATGTTCAGAATGGCACCTATGTTCAACAACATTTAAAGGCTTATGAAGTATATCTGTCATTTAGCCTACCTGGTTCCCATTGTGTGTCTGTTTCCTGATAAAATGTATTCTTCCCTCTTTAATCAGGATAGGCGAGCGTGGCAGGTGTCTGTATTAGCAAGCCTGCAGAGAGAAAAGGGAGGATCGTAAGGGAAAAAGAAATAGGATGGGTGCGCCCCGTTATTTTTTACTCCCTCCTTCTTCCATCCGCTCCCCCACTCCCACTCATCTCCTACCCAGAAGAGAGGAAAGGAAGGGAGGGGGCAAGTGGAGGTAAGGAGAGAGCGTCCCAAAAACCACATCCTCCATTCCTCTTCGACATCATCGTCTCCCTCCGCGTGTTAAGAATCCAAGGCCAGGATTAAAACACAGGCTGTACTGGTGCTGTGTAGGTGGTAATTATTACCCCTGGGCCACGGGGAGATTTTTAAAAACAGGAGTGGATCCAATGCAGATGTAACAGGTGAGAAATTGCCTGAGTCCGAGGTGGGATTTGAACCCCGGCCTTCTCACTTGTCCAAATTATTTGTTGAACGAACGCGTTACCAGTCAGCTAAAGATGAGCTCGCCTCTAGCCAAGGTCAACAACGTTCTTTTGAATTTGAGGGTTACGTCATCGGGGAGTGTTGTCGCAATAACCTGCTACCAGCCTTTGCTTTTCACTGCACCATCCGTGCTTACTAGTGAACTAGCTGAGCTAACCATGCTACACAGAGACACAAAGGATGTAGGTAAAAGCAATACTTTACTTATGGGGTAGTCAGGCAAACAGACAAAAGGTCATAACCAGGATCAGTCCATAAACGTCAGCAAAGGCACAGAGTCGACAGACAGAAAATGGAATCCAAAACACAATCTCTAAGACAAAGTTGATAACCTTACCTCGAAACTGATCCAAATCAGGACAGAAACAAGAAATCCAACTTAAAAGGAAAAAAAAAAACGCATTACATTTGAATAATTAAGTAGGCTAAGAAGTGAAAACTTCTAACTTCTGTAACTTTGTGATAGGACATTTCAATAAGGTAGGACAAATTTGAACAAAAAAAACCTCCTGAAGCCAGTAAATCTGTCAGAACAGGTGATTTCAACTCTCTGGCAATTTTGTTCTGGAAGTTAGGGGAAGCAGAAGTTCAGTTCTTACCTGTTTCTCAGTCCACTCTGCTGTTGCTGAGACTGCATTAACTGTGTCTTCAGTAGATCCAGACAGATCGAACAGCTCAACTGGTCCTTATCCAGTAAACCTCCACCTTCAGCCATTTCACTGCTCACACTGACACAGACAGGCTAGTTTCCCTGAAATAGACGGCGTTTTCTCTGAAACTGCGTGACAGAGAGTAGGAGGGACTCCCTGGCTCTACCCACAGCTGCAGCTGGAGTGGTGTTGAGGCTGAACTCATGACTTCAGTGTCCTTAATGGTATTACGAGGCTGCAGACTGATAGACATTACAGTAATGTGACTTTGACTCAGCCCCAAATGTATTCAAACGTTGGGGACACAGCTGGCCTAGAGGCAGAAATGTGTCACTAAAATAGGTTAAGGGCGCAACACCTGCACAGATCGCACTGTGGCTATTTGGGGCATTGAACCACCAACCTCACGTTACAGCGAGGAGAAAAATCTGATGAGATGGAAAAAATCGGGGAAAAATATTAAAATAAGATTGTAAAAAATAAGGATATCAGCACCAGCACTTCAGAGTATAAACTGTGTGTTCAGCTGAATTCAAACTGAAGGGGGAGACAGCTAGAATGAGAGTTCAGCTGAATTTGAACTGAGGATAGATATTTGTGTAGCTGCGAAGAATTGTGGGGCTCTACCAGGAGGTGATCACCTGAATGGCCAATTCTAATTATGTATTTATGTCATCTTAGCTTGGTTTGCAGGCAGGAAGCAGGCTAATCTGAGGGCCATAACCACTGGTTAAGTAGGCATATAACCGGACTACGTTTCGAAGGTTTGTGCCTTCTTAAACGGTAGGCGTGGTCCTCGGATTGCTGTGACACCTCCACCATGCATTGCATTGCTAAACGTGCCACAGGATTGCCATGTTCTTACGTTCCAGATGGGCTGAATTGCCTGTAGCCTGTTCTTCTCATTATGTATTCTTATGTTACATTTTTGCATTTTAGTCATTTGGCAGACACTTTTAATCCAAAGCGACCCATAAGTGCATATCTTTTTCCACAGGTTAAAAGCATCAAATCCATAACTAGTAAAACATGCATATAAAAATGTTCTAGATGGGCTGAATGGCCTGTTGCATTAGGTGAGACTGTTTAGTTTGATCTCTCTTTATGTATTCAAATAATTACCAGTGAAAACCGGAATGACCACATCGCCCCGTATTCTGCTTCCTCCCGGGGCATCAAAGAATTCCAAAATGTCTGCCTGGCATGACCTACCCCGAAAAATACTTGCCAGTGTTTTAATAATTCCCTCACATAACTCTTTGAGTACATTGGGAATATGCCATCTGGGCCTGCTGCCTTATTTGTCTTTCATTTATGTCATTTATCAAATATTTTTTCAGGACATTGTTAATATTGAATATGCCTTCTGGCCTACTAGTAACCTCCTCCCAGGTAAAACTCTGCACAAAGTAGCCATTTAAGGCCTCAGCAATATCTTTATTTTTATTCAGCACTTCTGTCATGGTTTTCACTGTCTACTCCTGGAAATTCCAGTATTTTCCTCTCTAGACCTCGAGAGGGCCTGCCGGCCACGTTCAGCAGGAGAAATTACCTCCCGGATGTGGAATGCGGATGTAATCATGGCCGATTGCAGTCAGCTGCATGGAGAGCTCTTCCTGGCACTGCTCTGAGCTTTGGTGTTTCAGTTTGATACATGCACTAAGCCGGTATAGAGGTATAGAGGTATAGAGGTAGACAGACAGACAGACAGACAGACAGACAGACAGACAGACAGACAGACAAACAGACAGAGAGTTGTTGGAGGACTGAATTGCTTTTAGTCTTGAAAAGCATTCACTTTAGAAATTAGATAGAAGTATAGGGACCAATATTGTTTCCTTTGCATTGGTTGGTTCCCGTAGACCTTCCCTATTTTTGTTGCTTAGGTCCGCTTCTGTTCTGTTTAGATGGTGGTTGCCCATCCAGCTCTGGATGTCTCTCAGGCAGGCGGAGATACGGGTAGAGACCTGTGTGTCTGATGGGGGGAAGGAGAGAAAGAGTTGGGTGTCATCGGCATAACAATGATAGGAGATGCCATGAGCAGAGATAACGGGGCCAAGGGATCTCGTGTAGATGGAGAAGAGGACTGAGCCCTGGGGGACTCCTGTAACAAGGGGGCGAGGGGTTGACACTCCTCCAGCCCAGGACACCTGGGAGGACCGGCCAGAGAGATAAGATTGGATCCACTCTAAGGCTGTGCCACAGATCCCTGTAGATGCCAGGGAGACTAAGAGGATGGAGTGGTTGACTGTGTCGAACGCCGCAGAGAGGTCAAGAAGGATCAAGACAGATGAGAGAGAGGTTGCTCGTGCAGCCTGAAGGGACTCGTTGACAGAGAGGAGTGCAGTCTCCGTCGAGTGGCCAGGTCTGAAGCTGGACTGGTGGGGGTCCAGCAGGTTATTCTGAGAGAGGAAGGAAGAGAGTTGGTTGGAGGCAGCTCGTTCAATGGATTTGGATAGAAAAGGAAGGAGAGATACCGGACGGTAGTTTTGAATGCAGGAGGGGTCAAGAGTGGGTTTCTTTAGGAGCGAGGTGATGTAGGCCCTCTTGAATGATGAGAGAAAGCAGCCAGAGGACAGAGAGGAGTTAACAAGAGAGGTGACAAACGGGAGGATGTCAGGCGTGATTGCCTGAAAGAGGTTTGAGGGGATGGGGTCCAGGGCACAAGTAGTAGGGCGGTGGGAGAGCAGGAGGTGAGACACATCAGCATCTGTAAGGGGACAGAAAGAGGAGAAACAGGGGGCAGACACAGAAATGGAGGCAGGCATAGAAGTGGTGGTGGTCGCGAAGGTGCTGCGGATATCTGCAACCTTCTCGTCAAAAAATACCGCAAAGTCATCAGCAGTGAGCAAGGACTGAGATGGTGGGGGAGGTGTGCTGAGGAGAGAGGAGAAAATGGAGAATAGTTGACGAGGGTTAGAAGTGGAGTTCTGGATTTTTGTTAGGTAGTAATTTCTTATGGCAGTGGTGATAGCGGAGGAGAATTCCGCCAGGAGAGACTGGTAGGAAGACAGGTCCGACGGGTCTTTTGATTTCCTCAACTTCCTCTCAGCTGTACATAGGCTTGGCCTGGAGGAACGTAGAAGGTCAGAAACCCATGGGCTGGGTGGAGAGGATCGAGCAGGCCGGGAGACAAGAGGACAGAGAGAGTCAAGGGCTGAGGAGAGAGGAAAGCAGCACGGAAGATGCGGAATCAGTGGGTAGTTTGGAGAAGGATTCAAGAGGAGGGAGGGAAGCGATGACTCTGGGGGCAAGGGAGGAGGGTGATAGAGAGCGGAGGTTACATCGGACAGAAGCAGTGGGGGTGAGAGAAGGGGAGGGAGGTAGAGCAGCTAAGGGGATGGAGAAGGAAATTAAGTGGTGATCGGACTTGTGTAAAGGGGTAACAGTGGGGTTAGAAGAGGAGCAGTTCCTCAGAAAGATCAGGTCAAGAAGGTTTCCAGCCTTGTGAGTTGGGGGAGAGTGCTGCAGAGAGAGGTCAAAGGAGTGTTCTTGTGTTCTTATGTTCTAGATGGGCTGAATGGCCTGTTCTCATCATTATGTGTTCTTGTGTTCTTGTGTTCTAGATGGGCTGAATAGCCTGTTCTCATTATTATGTGTTCTTGTGTTTGTATGTTCTAGATGGGCTGAATGGCCTGTTCTCATCATTATGTGTTCTTGTGTTCTTATGTTCTAGATGGGCTGAATGGCCAGTTGCATTAGGTGAGACTGTTTAGTTTGAGCTCTCTTTATGTATTCAAATAATTACCAGTGAAAACCGGAATGACCACATCGCCCCGTATCCTGCTTCCTCCCGGGGGCATCAAAGAATTCCAAAATGTCTGCCTGGCATGACCTACCCTTTTGATAGATTCAAGTATGTTAAATATGATACAAGTTAGACTGACAGGCCTGTAGTTTCCTAGAACAGTACAGTCCCCTTTCTTACATATTGGTATTATATTACCTTGTTTCCAGTCATCCGGTATTTCTCCAGTTTCTAAAGACTGTGGAGGAATACTTGCCAGTGGTTTAATAATTCCCTCACGTAACTCTTTGAGTACATTGGGAATATGCCATCTGGGCCTGCTGCCTTATTTGTCTTTCGTTTATGTCATTTATCAAATATTTATTCAGGACATTGTTAATATTGAGCTTTGGTGTTTCAGTTTGATACATGCACTAAGCCGGTATAGAGGTATAGAGGTATAGAGGTATAGAGACAGAGAGTTGTGGAGGACTGAATTGCTTTTAGTCTTGAAAAGCATTCGCTTTAGAAATTAGATAGAAGTATATTCTATCTAGAAGTAAATTGCCTTTTGGCTAACCTTAGTTCTTTTTTAACCTTAGTACACATATTACAAACTTTATTACTTTCAGTGCTGTACTTTTTAGATACACTGCTCAAAAAATTAAGGCAACACTTAATCATCACAGTGTGACACCAAGTCAGTTAAACTTCAGGGATATCAATCTGTCCATTTAGGATGCAAGTGATTGTGAATCAATTTCACCTGCTTTGGTGCAAATGAAAGTGACAACAGGTGCGATGGAGATGCAAACGCAAGACCACACCCAAAAAAGGTAATGGTTTTGCATGTGGTGGCCACAAACAATTGTTCTCTGCTTATCCTTCCTGACTGATTCTTCTCTAGTTTTGTGTTCTGCTAGTGTCCTTGTCACTACTGGAAGCATGAGGCGGTACCTGCAGACCAATCAGGTTGCACAGGTAGTCCAGCTCCTCCAGGATGGCACATCCATACGTGCGGTCGCAAAAAGGTTTGCTGTGTTTCCCAGAACAGTCTCAAGAGCATGGAGGAGATACCAGGAGACCGGCCTTACACAGGAGAGCTGGACAGGGCCGTAGAAGGGCAGCAGGACCGGTATCTGCTCCTTTGTGCGAGAAGGAACAGGAGGAGCGCTGCCAGAGCCCTACAAAATGACCTCCAGCAGGCTACTGGTGTGCATGTTTCTGCTCAAACTGCCAGAAACAGACTCCATGAGGGTGGCATGAGGGCCCGACGTCCTCGAGTGGGACCTGTGTTCACAGCCCAACACCGTGCAGCTCGAATGGCATTCGCGAGAGACCACCAGAATTGGCAGGTCCACCATTGGCGCCCTGTCCTCTTCACAGATGAGAGCAGGTTCACACTGAGCACGTGTCACACACTGAGTCTGGAGACGCCGTGGTGAACGTTATGCTGCCTGTAACATCATCCAGCATGACCGGTTTGGCGGTGGGTCAGTGATGGTCTGGGGAGGCATATCCTTGGAGGGTCGCTCAGACCTGTCCAGGAGCTCAATGATGCTCTGATCCAGGTCTGGGAGGAGATCCCCCAGGACACCATCTGCCGACTCATCAGGAGCATACCCAGACGCTGTCAGGAGTGCGTACAGGCACACGGGGGCCATACACACTACTGAGTCACATTATGAGTTGCTGTGATAAAAAACTTTGATCAGCCTGTGATTTAAATTTTTTACTTAGATTTTCAGTGTGATTTTGAATCCAGCCCTCAATGGGTTGATGATTTTGGTTTCCTTTGACCGTTATGTCATTTTGATCTAAAAAAAATTAGACAATGTACATCAGTAAAGATTTTCAACTTAAATAAATCGTTCATCAAGATCTGATGTGTCCCTTAAGTGTTCCCTTCATTTTTTTGAACAGTGTATCTGATACAGTTCATTATTTTTTCAAAAAACTATTATGTATAGCCGTACACATCCACTGTGTTTTCTGAACTCACATTTCTGGACCTAATTTATACTGTGCGTCAAGTATAACCCATTTGAACCTGCTCTACTTTTCATTCACAGTCCTGCAATCAAGAACTTACTCCTAGTCTACATTAGTTACATTTGATCACATCTTTCTTAAAAATCCTGGACTTTTACATTACATTATTGGCATTTGGCAGACGCTCTTATCCAGAGTGACATACAGTTGATTAGACTAAGCAGGAGACAATCCCCCACTGGAACAATGCAGGGTTAAGGGCCTTGCTCAAGGGCCCAACGGCTGTGCAGATTTTATTGTGGCTACACTGGGATGAGAACCTCCGACCTTGCATGTCCCAGTCATTTACCTTAACCACTACGCTACAGGCCGCCCTTGGACTTGGAGCTCATAATGTGACTCAGTAGTGTGTATGGCCCCCGTGTGTCTGTACGCACTCCTGACAATATCTGGGCATGCTCCTGATGAGTTCGCGGATGGTGTCCTGGGGGAACTTTGTTTCAGGACTTTTGTGGCTCATCTCTGTACTTCTTTGCAAATTGTGATCTTGCCTTCCAATCTTGTGGTATAGCTTCTATTTTGCTGCTGTCGAGGTCTTTTAACAGTTGATTGAGATACTTTCACCCTTGTGATGTCACTGATTGATGTTTTGGGGTTTTTATTCACAGCTCTCGCAATGTTTCTGTCATCAGCCACTGTTGCTTTGCTTGCTTGACCTGCTTGATGTCAGTTGCTCAGTTTGCCAGCGGTTTCTTTCTCTTTCAGGACATTCCAAGTTGTTGTACAAGCTATCCCCAATGATTTCCCCTCTTTTCTAAGCTTCAAAATGACTTGCTTTTGCAAACTCGTTTATCTTTTCTAACAAAAGTTCTTTAAGAAATCTACAAACAAATACCAGGAAATAAAAGCTGAAATTCAGATCTCTCATCAGTTGACCTCAAACTGAATTGTCTTCAGTGTATAGCAAAAACAAAGGAATTGACCTTTCAGTTTCAATACCTTTGGAGGGGACTGTATACTGTACATACTCATAACTATACTGACTTGCTCCTGTCACAGTTGGTCCATTCGCCCGGGTGTAGGAGCTCTTGAGTTCACTCATGATGAAAAGGGGTCATGGCTTTTAGAGGGCCTGAGTTCATACCAAACTGTCTCTCATTAATTTACATAATTAATACACTGAGAGCCCTCTCCTTTAAAAGCAAAACCCAAAGCTCAGAATCAACAGCTTCTACCTACCATTATTCAATATGTAATTGCATTAGGAATGTTCCGGTATGTGTCATTCTGTTTTATAGTACATCACAGATATGAAATTTCCTTGAATGTTCAAACTCACACTGCTTCAATGCAAAAATGTCAAAGCAAACATATCGGACTTGATGGTTATAAGTTTAAGCAAGAACTGCAAATAAAACCCTTTGATCAGAAGTTACTAAAATGTCATTCTACATCCGATAAACTGAAATGGGACTAGACATTAAGAAATGATGTGTAATGCCAGAGAATTTAGTGAAAAAGAAAACCATAACATATAATTTAAATAAGCATATGTAGACTGGGCAGTGTAATGGATATATAATTCTTTATTTACACTAGTGTTCACAGACTCAAAACTCGAACAGTGCAAATCTCTGTGAACAAACTGCTTCAGAAACGCTTCTCTACCACATATGAAACAAATCCATTTAGTATCAAAAGCCAAAAAGGCTACTCGGTGTCAATAACAATCATTACAAAAATGATCTGCATAATTATTTTTTCAAAACAGGTGAAAATAAAAAAAAACATAAATATAATACATTCCAAAAAACAGTTTAAATAGAGTAGAATAAACAATCTTCCTTGACAAACCACCTCTTCCTTGCCCTGGAACAAACAGAAAAAAAGAAAGAAAAAAAACATTCAATTTCATATTGCACCTTTTATAAGCGACATTCCTGCAGGGGGAATCATATTTAAAGATCTTTGAAATGCCTTTTTTCCGATTTACTTCCCATCAGACCCGGGTAATAACCGCTTCGGATTCTAACACTCCTCTGTGCTCGACTGATCTTGCGTCATCGGGCCAACCGAGAGGAGCAGACGGCTAATGCGCCAGACAGGCTCAGCAAAGCGATGAAAGTACTTTAAACCAAAGCTATTACGCATTTGACCCGGGTCTGTTTCAGGTGTTCCCATGCATCGCACCGAACGGAAACTCCCAACGAACGAGAATGAGATGATCTCCAGACGTCATCTCACACTGCTAACGGGCTACTTGTCTCAGCTCCGCGGAGCCGAAGAGACGCACCGTACGCGCATTTTCTCCCCAAGTGTTGAAACGTCAAACTCGCCACAATCGCACAATCGCTCTCACCTGGATCGGTCCCGTCACTCCACGCCGTCACTGTTGACCGAGTGCCGTAAGGAATCCTTCAGCTGAAAGACAAACCATGCGCCATTTTTAACACTTTTAACAGGGTTTTTTGGTGTTCTGTTGTGTTTTCTTCTTATGTTTTTTAAATGTTTTTATTTATTTTTTAAAACAAGTGCTTCACGTCACGTTTTGAGTGTGGCCCGAGTGTAACTCACACTCTGAAAGAAACCCAGAAATGCCAGCAAGTCCTGTTTGTCTGGCGGAGTCTGCTGGGCGCCGTCGTGCTCCGGGGTGACAGCGCCCCCTGGTGGCGGGGAGGTGCACTGCGTCTCCGGGAGAGCTGCAGTAGCGGATGGGCTGCTCACTAGCAGGTCTGGGAGCAGGCAGCACTGAGTGCCCACGCTGGGCCTGGGGGAGATGGGGTCCCAGGGCGGGGCCCGGTGGCTGTGGTCGGGGCCCCGGTGGAGGGGCTCAGAGGGGATCCTCAGCTGCAAACAGAGCTCAGACTGTTCGTCCAGGAGCCTTTGCATCTTCTGCAAGAACCAAAAAAACAAAAAACCAAGAGTCTAAAAACAGCTCAAAAAAAAAAAACAACCCCTTTAAAAGACACACCATTATTACATCAATGGCATTTGCCAGATGCTCTTATCCAGAGCGACGTACAGTTCATTAGACTAAGCAGGAGACAATCCTCCCCTGCAGCAACGCAGGGTTAGGGGCCTTGCTCCAGGGGTGGGCAGATCTTATTGTGGCTACACCGGGATTAGAACCACCGACCTTGCGTGTCCCAGTCATCTACCTTAACCACTACGCGACAGGCCGCCCCTTACAACCCCCATGAACAAATAAAAGACGGAGGGTGAGAGAAAGTTATGGGAGAAATTCAATTCAATTTTTAATTCAGTTTTATTTTGTACAGCGCTTTTCGCAGCAGACAGCAGACAAATGGGTCAGTGTGGTCTGTAGGTCCCCAGGGTGGTAAGTGTGGTCTGTAGGTCCCCAGGGTGGTAAGTGTGGTCTGTAGGTCCTCAGGGTGGTAAGTGTGGTCTGTAGGTACCCAGGGTGGTAAGTGTGGTCTGTAGGTCCCCAGGGTCGTAAGTGTGGTCTGTTGGTCCCCAGGGTGGTAAGTGTGGTCCATAGGTCCCCAGGGTGGAAATTGTGGTCGGTAGGTCCTCAGGGTGGTAAGTGTGGTCTGTAGGTCCCCAGGGTGGTAAGTGTGGTCTCTAGGTCCCCAGGGTGGTAAGTGTGGTCTGTAGGTCCTCAGGGTGGTAAGTGTGGTCTGTAGGTCCCCAGGGTGGTAAATGTGGTCTGTAGGTCCCCAGGGTGGTAAATGTGGTCTGTAGGTCCCCAGGGTGGTAAGTGTGGTCTGTAGGTCCTCAGGGTGGAAAGTGTGGTCTGTAGGTCCTCAGGGTGGTAAGTGTGGTATGTAGGTCCCCAGGGTGGTAAGTGTGGTCTGTAGGTCCTCAGGGTGGTAAGTGTGGTCTGTAGGTCCCCAGGGTGGTAAGTGTGGTCTCTCGGTCCCCAGGGTGGTAAGTGTGGTCTGTAGGTCCTCAGGGTGGTAAGTGTGGTCTGTAGGTCCCCAGGGTGGTAAATGTGGTCTGTAGGTCCCCAGGGTGGTAAGTGTGGTCTGTAGGTCCCCAGGGTGGTAAGTGTGGTCCGTAGGTCCTCAGGGTGGAAAGTGTGGTCTGTAGGTCCTCAGGGTGGTAAGTGTGGTATGTAGGTCCCCAGGGTGGTAATTGTGGTCGGTAGGTCCTCAGGGTGGTAAGTGTGGTCTCTCTGTCCCCAGGGTGGTAAGTGTGGTCTGTAGGTCCTATATATATATATGCAATATAGATTACTGTGTGCAGTTCTGGGGACCGCACTATAAGAAAAATATCGAGGCACTGGAAAAGGGTCAGAGAAGGGCAACCAGATTGATTCCATGTATAAAAGATTGTGTTGTGAGAAAAGACAGATGCCTCACAGATGCTCTTTCATTTGAGTAAAAGGAGACTAAGGGGGTATTTTATTGAGGGATAAACAAAGTGAACTACAGTCGATTCTTCAGGGTGAGTTCGGTTAGCAGAATTGGGGGACATAAATGGAAATTGACAAACGCTTATTCCCACAGAGACAATAGGAAGTATTTTTCACACAGAGCGTGGTCACTGCGTGGAATAGCTTGCCAGACCAGACTTCATACAGTACTAGATACTGTTTAGTTTTTAGGAACATTAAGTAGGAGTTATTGTTAGGATCCTAGGATTATTATTTTCATCATCACGTTAAGTAATGTTATCTTATTATTATTATTATTAATAAATTATTATTATTATTAAATTATATACTTTATTATCTGTCACGACCTGGCGCACTGGCCGTAACAAAGAGGGAGACGTACACTGACGCATTTAAAAAACAAGGTCAAATTTATTTGAAATAACCAGGTAACAAAAATGTGTAGTGTGAAAGTCAGTTGCATCAGTAGTGTGAGTGACTGGATGTGTGAAAAGTATGAAGCTGAAGCAGTGTTGTCTGATACTGTCAAGCAGCAGTAAACAATACAATAAAAAAAGTTTAAAAAACATTTACAATAACAGCCATTAAAAAAACTTAAAGCCAAATACCTTAATTGTAATGTGAGATAACGATTAAGTAGAATGATGGCAGAAAGAATTTCCAATCCATAGTGAAATAGAGCTGGAGATCAAATCTAATGACACAACAAACATGATTATGGGACAATTCTACAAGGAAATAGTTTCCATTATTTATGTCATGGTTTGCCAAAGGGTGGATTTGAGCCGTAGTGACCATTGTAGGGCTCTACACCTACACGCGACTGGCCCCTGATTGGAGAGTCTAAATTGCCCGTAGGTATGAGTGTGTGAGTGAATGGTGTGTGTGCCCTGTGATGGACTGGCGACCTGTCCAGGGTGTATTCCTGCCTTTCACCCAATGTACGCTGGGATAGGCTCCAGCCCCCCAGCGACCCTGTTCAGGATAAGCGGGTTAGGATAATGAATGAATGAATGATATCTGTCTAATGTGTGTGTATGTGTGTGTGTGTGCATGTGTGTGTATGCGTGCGTGCGTAGGTTATATGTCTTTGTGTGCGCGTGCCGGCATCTTGGTTGGCAAATCTTGCACCGGGTCCCATCCTAAATGGCTGCCGCCACTGATTTAAACCATTCTTAAATTAAACCAAGACTGTAACCCTATAAGTAGGCCTAATGTGTTATGTGCATTCTTTTCAATCTCTCTAAACGATTCAATTGTTTGATGGGCTGTCAATAGTCTCTTATTTTCTGTGGTCAACGCCACCCTCATCCACCCAAATGTTGGCTCCATACGACTGTAACACGATGTTATGGTCTGCTGTGACGATGAAGGACCTGTCACAGGGGATGAAAAAGTTCTGGGAGATGTTCAGGCACTCGTCACTGCTGCCCTTTTGCTCCACGAACACGGTGACATAGATGGCTCCTTCACCCAGGATCTGGCCGTGGTTGTCGTGTGGGATGCGTAGGTAGCGGACGCGTTTATCGCGTTTCATGATCATCTCCATTTTCATGGACATTGAAAGTGTCGGGCCCTGCGACACGGAGCCGCCAAGTGTCGCCCCAGTGTCGATATCGGTCTCCTCAAGAATCAGATTGTCTGTGCAGTAATACACACGCAGAGTGCTGCCGGAGGCATTGGCCACATAAGTTCTGCTTCTGGAAAGATACCAGTGTTAAAGCCTGAGACACACTTCACAATTTTAGCTTGTTTTGACTTGTAAAGCAGTTTGAGCTGCATGGTATTGTCTGAAAGCAGCTAAATAAACCTTTTTTACTACTATGACTTACATACAATCCTTGATCACTCCCTACTCCCCAGCTAGACCACTCCGGTCTGCCAGCTCTGGTCGCCTTGTGGTTCCCTCACTACGAGCACCTGGCGGTCGAGCTGCACATTCACGCCCGTTTTCTGTTCTGTTTCTTCAGTGGTGGAATGACTTGCCTACCACTGTCAGGACAGCAGAATCCCTCCCCCTATTTTGACGCAGACTAAAAACACACCTTTTCAAACTGTATCTTAGTCCTCCCTCCTGATTTCCCCTGCCCCCCTTTCTGATATCCCTATCCCTCTTGTCTAACCCCCCCCCCAAAAAAAAAAATAATAATAATAATAATAAATAAATAAATTAGCACTTATGATGACTATATGTTTAAAACAGCACTTCCTATGTATTTTCCTAGTTATGGATGTGATGCGGGCGGCACGGATGGTGCAGTGGGTAGCACTGGCGCCTCACAGCAATGAGGTTATGATGTTCAGAATAGCACATATGTTCAACAACATTTAAAGGCTTATGAAGTATACCTGTGATTTAGCCTACCTGCCTGCCATTGTGTGTCTGTCTCCTGATAAAATGTATTTCTCCCTCTTTAATCAGGACAGGCGAGCATGGCAGGTGTCTGTATTAGCAAGCCTGCAGAGAGGGAAGGGAGGATCGTCAGGGAAAAAGAAATAGGATGGGTGCGCCCCGTTATTTTTTACTCCCTACGAGAGGAAAAGAAGGGAGGGGGCAAGTGGGGGAAAGGAGAGAGCCACGTCCTCAGCAAAGGCACAGAGTCGACAAACAGAAAATGGAATCCAAAACACAATCTCTAAGACAAAGTTGATAACCTTACCTCGAAACTGATCCAAATCAGGACAGAAACAAGAAATCCAACCTAAAAGGAAAAAAAGTCTTAAGTACCTTACGCCCAGTGAGTGTATATTACATAATATAGGAGAATATACACAGTGACCACTTTATTAGGTAATTATTACACTTATTTTTCTGCTGCTGAAGCCTGTCCATTTAGAGGTTTTTTTTTTAATGGCCTGCATTCAGTCATGAATTTAGATTTGAGATTTTAATGAGGTTAGGTAAAGCAGAAGTTCAGTTCTTACCTGTTTCTCAGTCCACTCTGCTGTTGCTGAGCCTGCAGTAACTGTGTCTTCAGTAGATCCAGACAGATCGAACAGCTCAACTAGTCCTGATCCAGTAAACCCCTGCCTTCAGCCATTTCACTGCTCAGACTGACACAGACAGGCTAGTTTCCCTGAAATAGACGGCGTTTTCTCTGAAACTGCGTGACAGAGAGTGGGAGGGACAAACCCAAAATAAGAGACTATCAAACCCACTGTTAGCCACAACAGCTACGTGGCACGTCACCTCAGCAAACAGAAGGTAGTCCTAGTCCTCTATGAACTGCACGAATCGCTAAAACAAGTTAGCAACTCTTGCGCTCCATTACATTAACATTTTTCAGGATACTCATCGCTCGTAATTCATGCTTTAAAGAAAAGTATTCCTCTCAAATAAAAACAAACCTTTTTCACCCGTCTGGCGGTGTACAGCCCGATTCCATCTTGGACCTCGGAGGACTTCAGTACGAACCTGTCCGGCACGTACATACCCAACATTGTCATTAGTCAGAAAGCGTTCCTAGTGTGACAGCAGCTAATCATTTTACGGAGAACGAGTCAGTGTGTGGCTTTGGGGTTCACTGTGGCTGAAAATCTCCGCGTTTTTCTCTCAATCTCTCACTCCAGGTCGCACTTCCATATTGTTCTCCCTTCAGTGCGAGTAGCGCAGCGCTCTGATTGGTCGAAAGTTTGTAGCCTGAAGCCTCTCATTCCGGGGAGCGCGTGGGATGCTCTTCGCGCTGACCTCCCCCAGCGCTACGTCACGTAGCCCTGTTCCATATTTTACAGCATTTACCATTTTATCGTAAAAACTGGATTTGTACAATTGCGAAAAAAGTACCCCGCTGAAGGTTACAGTAGTAGTTAAACAGCCACCTTAACCATTGCCATAATTATCGCTGCAATTTGCTGTGCATTACATTACATTACATTATTGGCATTTGGCAGACGCTCTTATCCAGAGCGACGTACAACAAAGTGCATACCCATAACCAGGGATAAGTTCGCTGAAAGACCCTAGAGGGAAGTACAATTTCAACTGCTACCTGTACAACAAAGATAAGGACGAGGGCAAATTTTTTTTCTTTTTTTTTTTTTGGAACAAAGAAACAAACAAACGGAGCAAAAGTGACCAAAGTTAACTATCCAAACACTGCTTACCTAGCCAACTAAAAATACCGATACACAAAGCAAGTCACAGAGACAACAATTAAGGTTCACAGGGAGGTAGGGAGGGATGGGGAGAGGTGCTGCTTGAAGAGGTGTGTCTTCAGCTTGCGCTTGAAGGTGGGGAGAGATTCTACAGTTCTGACCTCAACGGGGAGTTCGTTCCACCACTGTGGAGCCAGAACAGACAGTAGTCGTGAGCGTGAGGTGGAGGTTCGGAGAGGGGGAGGTGCCAAGCGGCCTGTGGAGGCTGAACGAAGAGGTCTGGCAGGGGTGTAGGGTCTGATGATTTTTTTGTAGATAAGCTGGGGAAGACCCCTTAACTGCTTGGAAGGCTAGCACCAATGTTTTGAATTTGATGTGAGCCATGACAGGCAGCCAGTGGAGGGAAGTAAGCAGGGGGGTGACGTGTGAGTATTTGGGAAGGTTGAAGACCAGATGAGCTGCTGCATTCTGGATAAGTTGGAGGGGTCTGATGGCGGACGCTGGGAGGCCAGCCAAGAGGGAATTGCAGTAGTCCAGGCGGGACAGAACCATCGCTTGGACCATCGCTGGGTCGAGTAGGGGGTGAGAAAGGGGCGGATTCTCCGTATGTTGTATAGGAAGAACCTGCACCGCCGCAATGTTCTCGGAAAGGGACAGTCTGCTGTCCATCACCACACCGAGGTGCCGTCTGAGGGTGACAGGCGTGAGTGTGGTATCCCCGAGGGAAATGGAGAGATCCAGATGGGGAGAGGTATTAGCAGGGATGAATATCATTTCAGTCTTGCCTGGGTTGAGCTTTAGATGGTGGTTGTCCATCCAGCTCTGGATGTCCCTCAGGCAAGCAGAGATACGGGCTGAAACCTGCGTATCAGACGGCGGGAACGAGATGAAGAGTTGGGTATCGTCCGCATAGCAGTGGTAGGATAGCCCATGTGCAGTGATCACAGGGCCAAGGGAGCGAGTGTAAAGAGAAAAAAGAAGCGGGCCTAGGACTGAGCCCTGGGGAACTCCTGTGGCGAGGGGCCGAGGTGTCGATACCGAACCAGCCCAGGCAACCTGGAAGGAGCGATCAGAGTGATAGGACTCAATCCAGTCCAGGGCTGTGCCACAGATGCCCGTTGCTGACAGGGCAGACAGGAGGATGGAGTGATCCACAGTGTCGAAGGCAGCAGAGAGATCTAGAAGAATGAGGACAGAGGAGAGGGAGGCTGCTCGTGCGGCATGGAGTGACTCACTGACGGAGAGGAGTGCAGTCTCTGTCGAGTGGCCCGATCTGAAACTGATGGGGGTCTAGCAGGTTGTTGTTAGAAAAGAAAGAAGAAAGTTGAGTAGAAGCGGCTCTTTCTATAGTTTTAGAAAGGAAAGGAAGAAGAGATACCGGGCGGTCGTTCTCGATGATGGAGGGATCCAGAGTAGGCTTTTTTAGCAGCGGAGTGATGTGGGCCCTCTTGGAGGATGCCGGAAAACAGCCGGAAGACAGGGAGGAGTTGACAAGGGAGGTGACAAATGGGAGAATGTCAGGTGTGATAGTTTGGAGAAGAGAAGAGGGGATAGGGTCAAGGGCTCCGGTGCATCCTGTTTCCACTGATCAACCTTGAGATGTTTCTACAGCTTAATTGGAGTCCACCTGTGGTAAATTCAGTTGATTCGACATGATTTGGAAAGGCACACACCTGTCTATATCAGGTCCCACAGTTGACAGTGCATGTCGGAGCACAAACCAAGCATGAAGTCAAAGGAATTGTCTGTAGACCTCCGAGACAGGATTGTCTCGAGGCACAAATCTGGGGAAGGGTACAGATTTCTGCTGCTTTGAAGGTCCCAATGAGCACAGTGGCCTCCATCATCCGTAAATGGAAGAAGTTCGGAACCACTAGGACTCTTCCTAGAGCTGGCCGCCCGTCTAAACTGAGCAATCGGGGGAGAAGGCCCTTAGTCAGGGAGGTGACCAAGAACCCGATGGTCACTCTGTCAGAACTCCAGCGTTCCTCTGTGGAGAGAGGAGAACCTTCCAGAAGGACAACCATCTCTGCAGCAATCCACCAATCAGGCCTGTATGGTAGAGTGGCCAGACGGAAGCCACTTCTTAGTAAAAGGCACATGGCAGCCTGCCTGGAGTTTGTCAAAAGGCACCTGAAGGACTCTCAGACCATGAGAAACAAAATTATCTGGTCTGATGAGACAAAGATTTAACAATTGTTAGGGAATTTCTTTTCCTCTTCCGCGTGTTCGTTTAGGTGGGGATGAAGACAGGACACTTGAGACCAAATTCAATGATAAACTATTTAATGAGACAACTTAGTAAGCAAGGAATACAGATAACAACTGAGCAGACTCTCAACCAATTTGCTCGGCTGACATCCAGGAGCACGCACACTTCTTCCAACTTCAAACCACTCTTTATTCCCTCATGAGCCTGTGCTGATTGGTCGGCGTCTGTGATGGACTGACAACATCTGCTTCTCCTCCAATCAGAAGGCATCCTTATCCTTAATTCCAAGAAGCCACAGTGTTTTCTTGTGACTTCAAGACAGTTATTTTCGACTGTTAAGAGTGATCTGAGTGACCTAGGTCACCCGCCTAGAAGTTCCTGTTCTTCCTAACAGTTCTCAATTTTTAAAGGTTGCGGTTAACACCATCTGGTTGAAACTTCCTGCATGCAGCATTTGTGCAGTTGCAAGCACTTTTGATTAATAGCTCTATGGAAGTTCAGGCCTGGCGTCATGTTTGGAGGAAACCAGGCACCGCTCATCACCTGGCCAATACCAGCATGGTGGTGGCAGCATCATGCTGTGGGGATGTTTTTCAGCAGCAGGAACTGGGAGACTAGTCAGGATTGAGGGAAAGATGAATGCAGCAATGTACAGAGACATCCTGGATGAAAACCTGCTCCAGAGCGCTCTTGACCTCAGACTGGGGCGACGGTTCATCTTTCAGCAGGACAACGACCCTAAGCACACAGCCAAGATATCAAAGGAGTGGCTTCAGGACAACTCTGTGAATGTCCTTGAGTGGCCCAGCCACAGCCCAGACTTGAATCCGATTGAACATCTCTGGAGAGATCTGAAAATGGCTGTGCACCGACGCTCCCCATCCAACCTGATGGAGCTTGAGAGGTGCTGCAAAGAGGAATGGGCGAAACTGCCCAAAGATAGGTGTGCCAAGCTTGTGGCATCATATTCAAAAAGACTTGAGGCTGTAATTGCTGCCAAAGGTGCATCAACAAAGTATTGAGCAAAGGCTGCGAATACTTATGTACATGTGATTTCTTAGTTTTTTATTTTTTATAAATTTGCAAAAAAAAAAAAAAAAAACGTATTTCGTGTTGTCACACAGTTACAGAAAATAATATTCATTAGCACAAAGCAAGTTATGATACTTTAATGATTATATATGATCTGGATCACTAAAGGATAGGCAATTAATAATAAAATAATCATTTTATTAATTTTAATAATGTGATTTCTTCGTTTTTTATTTTTTATAAATTTGCAAAAAAAAAAAAAAAACGTATTTCGTGTTGTCATTATGGGGTGTTGTGTGTAGAATTTTGAGGAAAAAAATAAATGTATTCCATTTTGGCTGTAACAGGCTGTAACATAACAAAATGTGGGAAAAGTGAAGCGCTGTGAATACTTTCCGGATGCACTGTATATTATAATTTGGCTCCCTTGAGGGGGAGTAAATTTCGCTATGTTTGCCTCCATTGCTTGTGTAAATATCGCTGGTGATTCCACATATCCCTGCGGGCAACGCGTATATGTATATCTCTTTCGCTGAAATGTAAACGCAAACCAAAATTGAGAATCTGGGTGAATGGGCACAGAAAAGAAAGCATTTGCTAAATCAATCACAGGAAAATGAGCAGATTGCGGTCACATATCATTTAAAATAGTATTTGGGTCCGGTGTGACAGGAGCCCTTGGAATTACCGCTGCATTTACTGCTTGTAAATCCTGCACTACTCTCCATTCTCCGTTCGCTTTACGGACTGGAAAAAGAGGCGTGTTACATGGAGAATCTGGGCAAGACACAATTACACCTTTATCAAATAATTCCCGTATAACGGGTTCTATGCCCTTTTCTGCTTCAGGCTTTAAAGGATATTGACGTCGATACGGACAGAAAGTTCCCTTTGGAACTATTTTTACCATTGCTGCATCATGTATTAGTCCAATGTCATTCTTACTGGTTTTCACTCAGCAGTTCCTCTTGAGTGAGGCATATTTTTTCTCACATCGGATTACTTAAATGTGTAACACACTATTACTTAGTGTATTAGTGTTACTGTTAGTTTTTTTTTTTTTTTTTGTCTCTCTGTCTCACATAAACACAAGCCGAATTCAGGGATACCGTCACTCACCCGCCCGCTCCTCTCCTAGCCCAAAGAGCCTTGACTCGCTCCGGCTTTTGGAGAAACTCGCCGCTGGCCCCCTGCTAGCCCAAAGAGCCTTGACTCGCTCCGGCTGAGGTCTTTCTCTATATCGTCTCGCAGACGACCCGTGCAGGGTTTGCAGTCAGCGCTGATTCTCCAGGGAGTGCAGGTGAGATATTGATATCTCAACTCACACATTTACAGAAAATAATATTCATTAGCACAAAGCAAGTTATGATACTTTAATGATTATATATGATCTGGATCACTCCAGGATAAGCAATTAATAATAAAAGAAACACATAAATGTATAATTTCAACAACATTTATACTGTTCTGTACTTTAATAAGCTATACCCTTCACCTCAGGTACACATTTTGCATGTTCTATTTGACAATATACACTCAGTGAGCACTTTATTAGGTATTTATTAGACGTATTAGGTCTTCTGCTGCTGTAGCCTATCCACTTAGAGGTTTGATGCATTGTGTGTTCAGAGATCTATTCACTGATGTAATGTATAGTTATTTGCATTACTGTCACCTTCCTGTCAGCTTAGACCAGTCTGGCCCTTCTCCATTACCTTGCTCATCCTCAAGCCATTTCCGTCCGCAGAACTGCCCATCAGTGAATGTTTTTTGTTTTTCGCACCATTCTGAGTAAACTCAAGAGACTGTTTGTTGTGCGTGAAAATCCCAGGAGATCAGCAGTTACAGAAATACTCGTACCTGCCCGTCTGGCACCAACAATCATGCCACAGTCGAAATCACTAATCACTTTTGATAATTGATATGAACATTAACTGAAGCTCCTGACCCATATCTGCATGATTTTATGCATTGCACTGCTGCCACCAGTGGCTGATTAGGTAATCGCATGACGACGTTGGTGTACAGGTGTTCCTAATAAAGTTCTCAGTGAGTGGATATTTTGGCAATGGTTGTCTGTATCTGTGTGCATGGATAGTAGGCAAGTTGTAAATATTGTTCTCCTTCAGACAGTTGCCATAACTTTTACCTAACATCCAACCCGCTGCATGCCTTAGAAGAGATTAAATTATATACTTTATTATCTGTCACGACCTGGCTCACTGGCCGTAACAAAGAGGGAGACGCACACTGATGCATTTAAAAAACAAGGTCAAATTTATTTGAAATAACCAGGTAACAAAAAAAGTGTGAAAGTCAGTTGCATCAGTAGTGTGAGTGAGTGGATGTGTGAAAAGTATGCTGAAGCAGTGTTGTCTGATGCAAACCCAAAAAGACCCAACAGGTATGTGGGCAGAGAGTACCCTCCTTCAGACAAGAGACAGGCACATTTTAACATCTGGTCACAGGTGCTCCCAATTGCGCAAACAACCTGGTACTCTGCCCACGAGGCACCTGTGAAGTAACGCCAGAATAAGTAGCACAGAGCAGGGGGCTGGAACATGTCCCTAATTTTATTGTTTACTGTCAAGCAGCAGTAAACAATAAAAAAAACATTTACAGAGTTACAATAACAGCCATTAAATACAATGTACTTAAAACAAATTGCATATACCATATTGTTCAGAGTGAACAGTTGGGGGACAAAGCCAAATACCTTAATTGTAATGTGAGATAACTATTAAGTAGAATGATGGCAGAAAGAATTTCCAATCCATAGTGAAATAGAGCTGGAGATCAAATCTAATGACACAACAAACATGATTATGGGACAATTCTACAACAAAATAGTTTCCATTATTTATGTCATGGTTTGCCAAAGGGTGGATTCGAGCTGTAGTGACCATTGTAGGGCTCTACACCTACACGCGACTGGCCCCTGATTGGAGAGTCTAAATTGCGCGTAGGTGTGAGTGTGTGAGTGAATGGTGTGTGTGCCCTGTGATGGACTGGCGACCTGTCCAGGGTGTATTCCTGCCTTTCGCCCAATGTATGCTGGGATAGGCTCCAGCCCCCCAGCGACCCTGTTCAGGATAAGCGGGTTAGGATAATGAATTAATGAATGATATCTGTCTAATGTGTGTGTATGTGTGTGTGTGTATGCATGCGTGCGTAGGTTATATGTCTTTGTGTGCGCGTGCCTGCATCTTGGTTGGCAAATCTTGCACCGGGTCCCCATCCTAAACGGCTGCCGCCACTGATTTAAGCCATTCTTAAATTAAACCAAGACTGTAACCCTATAAGTAGGCCTAATGTGTTACGTGCATTTTTTTCAATCTCTCTAAACGATTCAATTGTTTGATGGGCTGTCGATAGTCTCTTATTTTCTGTGGTCAACGCCACCCTCATCCACCCAAATGTTGGCTCCATACTTCTGTAACATGATGTGCTGGTCTTTTGTGACGATGAAGGACCTGTCACAGGGGATTAAAAAGTTCTGGGAGATGTTCAGGCACTCATCACTGCTGCCATTTTGCTCCACGAACACGGTGACATAGATATCTCCTTCAGCCAGGATCTGGCCGTGCTTGTTGGGTGGGCTGCGTAGGTAGCGGACGCGTTTATCGCGTTTCAAGATCATCTCCATTTTCATGGACATTGAAAGTGTCATAGAGCTGCCAAGTGTCGTCTCAGTGTTGATACCCATTTCCTCAAGAATCAGCTTGTCTGTGCAGTAATACACACGCAGAGTGCTGCCGGAGGCATTGGCCACATAAGTTCTGCTTCGATTCACAGAAGAACTGCATGGAAAGATACCAGTGTTAAAGCCTGAGACACACTTCACAATTTTAGCTTGTTTTGACTTGTAAAGCAGTTTGAGCTGCATGGTATTGTCTGAAAGCAGCTAAATAAACCTTTTTTACTACTATGACTTACATACAATCCTTGATCACTCCCTACTCCCCAGCTAGACCACTCCGGTCTGCCAGCTCTGGTCGCCTTGTGGTTCCCTCACTACGAGCACCTGGCGGTCGAGCTGCATGTTCACGCCTGTTTTCTGTTCTGGTTCCTCAGTGGTGGAATGACTTGCCTACCACTGTCAGGACAGCAGAATCCCTCCCCCTATTTTGACGCAGACTAAAAACACACCTTTTCAAACTGTATCTTAGTCCTCCCTCCTGATTTCCCCTGCCCCCCTTTCTGATATCCCTATCCCTCTTGTCTAACCCCCCCCCCAAAAAAAAAAAAAAAAATAATAATAATAATAAATAAATAAATTAGCACTTATGATGACTATATGTTTAAAACAGCACTTCCTATGTATTTTCCTAGTTATGGATGTGATGCGGGCGGCACGGATGGTGCAGTGGGTAGCACTGCCGCCTCACAGCAAGGAGGTTATGATGTTCAGAATAGCACATATGTTCAACAACATTTAAAGGTTTATGAAGTATGAAGTATCTGTCATTTAGCCTACCCGCCTCCCATTGTGTGTCTGTCTCCTGATAAAATGTATTCTTCCCTCTTTAATCAGGACAGGCGAGCGTGGCAGGTGTCTGTATTAGCAAGCCTGCAGAGAGGAAAGGGAGGATCGTCAGGGAAAAAGAAATAGGATGGTGCGGCCCGTTACTTTTCACTCCCACCTTCTTCCATCCGCTCCCCCACTCCCACTCATCTCCTACCCGGAAGTACAAGAGGAAAGGAAGTAAGGGGGCAAGTGGAGGAAAGGAGAGAAGGAGAGAGCGTCCCAAAACCACATCCTCCATTCCACCACTCCCATGTAGCGTAGTGGTTAAGGTAAATGACTGGGACACGCAAGGTCGGTGGTTCTATTCCCAGTGTAGCCACAATAAGATCCGCACAGCCGTTGGGCCCTTGAGCAAGGCCCTTAACCCTGCATTGCTCCAGGGGAGGATTGTCTCCTGCTTAGTCTAAACAACTGTACATTTCTCTGGATAAGAGCGTCTGCCTAATGCCAATAATGTAAAGACATGTAGCCCCCTACATGCCCCCTACATGCTCCTGATGAGCTGGTTGATGCCTTGCATGGCAGTCAATCGCTGTTGGTGTGTGAGTGTGTGTATGAATGGGTGAATGAGGAGCATCAATTGTACAGAGCTTTGGATAAAGGCGCTATATGAATTCCAACCATCTATGATAGTACCACATATGCGTGGCAGTAGTGGTTTCTTATCACAGTTTTGATTCCTCACGCATTCCCAGAAATATTACTCAAATGGAGAACAGCACACTTCTCCTTTGCGTGATTGTTGCACCACCAACATGTTTTGCTCTCATTTCTCGATGTGACTACCCTAAAATGCACTGCACTAAACCAAGCCACCCTGCTGTCTGCAGAGGAAGTGAGAGAGCCACATGGCCGTGTAGCAGCAATCAATGTTGTTTTAACTCACGGGTTCAGAGCAAAAATAATGAAGTAACACAATAAACTAAAATAAAACTGGCTCCTCCATTTTGCGAACTCAAGTAAAGGATGAATACATTTATTAATAAAAAAACGTCACTACATTTCAGCAGAGTTAATACAGGAACGTGGCAACATGTCAGCAGTGTTAATGCAGAAACAAGGCTACATGCCAGCAGTGTTAATGCAGAAACAAGGCTACATGTCAGCAGTGTTAATGCAGGAAAAGGGCTACATGTCAGCAGTGTTAATGCAGAAACAAGGCTACATGTCAGCAGTGTTAATGCAGAAACAAGGCTACATGTCAGCAGTGTTAATGCAGGAAAAGGGCTACATGTCAGCAGTGTTAATGCAGAAACAAGGCTACATGCCAGCAGTGTTAATGCAGAAACAAGGCTACATGTCAGCAGTGTTAATGCAGGAAAAGGGCTACATGTCAGCAGTGTTAATGCAGAAACAAGGCTACATGTCAGCAGTGTTAATGCAGGAACAAGGCTACATGTCAGCAGTGTTAATGCAGAAACAAGGCTACATGTCAGCAGTGTTAATGCAGAAACAAGGCTACATGTCAGCAGTGTTAATGCAGAAACAAGGCTACATGTCAGCAGTGTTAATGCAGAAACAAGGCTACATGTCAGCAGTGTTAATGCAGGAAAAGGGCTACATGTCAGCAGTGTTAATGCAGAAACAAGGCTACATGTCAGCAGTGTTAATGCAGGAACAAGGCTACATGTCAGCAGTGTTAATGCAGAAACAAGGCTACATGTCAGCAGTGTTAATGCAGAAACAAGGCTACATGTCAGCAGTGTTAATGCAGAAACAAGGCTACATGTCAGCAGTGTTAATGCAGGAAAAGGGCTACATGTCAGCAGTGTTAATGCAGAAACAAGGCTACATGTCAGCAGTGTTAATGCAGGAACAAGGCTACATGTCAGCAGTGTTAATGCAGAAACAAGGCTACATGTCAGCAGTGTTAATGCAGAAACAAGGCTACATGTCAGCAGTGTTAATGCAGGAATAAGGCTACTTGTCAGCAGTGTTAATGCAGGAAAAGGGCTACATGTCAGCAGTGTTAATGCAGAAACAAGGCTACATGTCAGCAGTGTTAATGCAGAAACAAGGCTACATGTCAGCAGTGTTAATGCAGAAACAAGGCTAAAGTCAGCAGCGTTAATGCAGAAACAAGGCTACATGTCAGCAGTGTTAATGCAGAAACAAGGCTAAAGTCAGCAGCGTTAATGCAGGAACAAGGCTACATGCCAGCAGTGTTAATGCAGGAATACGGCTACTTGTCAGCAGTGTTAATGCAGGAAAAGGGCTACATGTCAGCAGGTTTAATGCAGGAAAAGGGCTACATGTCAGCAGTGTTAATGCAGCAATAAGGCTACATGTCAGCAGTGTTAATGCAGAAACAAGGCTACATGTCAGCAGTGTTAATGCAGGAATAAGGCTACATGTTAGCATTGTTAATGCAGAAACAAGGATACATGTCAGCACTGTTAATGCAGGAAAAGGGCTACATGTCAGCAGTGTTAATGCAGAAACAAGGCTACTTGTCAGCAGTGTTAATGCAGAAACAAGGCTACATGTCAGCAGTGTTAATGCAGGAATAAGGCTACATGTTAGCATTGTTAATGCAGAAACAAGGATACATGTCAGCAGTGTTAATGCAGGAAAAGGGCTACTTGTCAGCAGTGTTAATGCAGAAACAAGGCTACTTGTCAGCAGTGTTAATGCAGTAATAAGGCTACATGTTAGCAGTGTTAATGCAAAAACAAGGCTACATGTCAGCAGTGTTAATGCAGAAACAAGGCGACATGCCAGCAGTGTTAATGCAGGAAAAGGGCTACATGTCAGCAATGTTAATGCAGAAACAAGGATACACGTCAGCAGTGTTAATGCAGGGATAAGGCTACATGTTAGCAGTGTTAATGCAGAAACAAGGCTACATGTCAGCAGTGTTAATGCAGGAAAAGGGCTACATGTCAGCAATGTTAATGCAGAAACAAGGATACACGTCAGCAGTGTTAATGCAGGGATAAGGCTACATGTTAGCAGTGTTAATGCAGAAACAAGGCTACATGTCAGCAGTGTTAATGCAGGAAAAGGGCTACATGTCAGCAGTGTTAATGCAGAAACAAGGCTACTTGTCAGCAGTGTTAATGCAGAAACAAGGCTACATGTCAGCAGTGTTAATGCAGGAAAAGGGCTACATGTCAGCAGTGTTAATGCAGAAACAAGGCTACTTGTCAGCAGTGTTAATGCAGAAACAAGGCTACATGTCAGCAGTGTTAATGCAGAAACAAGGCTACATGTCAGCAGTGTTAATGCAGGAAAAGGGCTACATGTCAGCAGTGTTAATGCAGAAACAAGGCTACTTGTCAGCAGTGTTAATGCAGAAACAAGGCTACATGTCAGCAGTGTTAATGCAGAAACAAGGCTACATGTCAGCAGTGTTAATGCAGGAAAAGGGCTACATGTCAGCAGTGTTAATGCAGAAACAAGGCTACTTGTCAGCAGTGTTAATGCAGAAACAAGGCTACATGTCAGCAGTGTTAATGCAGAAACAAGGCTACATGTCAGCAGTGTTAATGCAGGAAAAGGGCTACATGTCAGCAGTGTTAATGCAGAAACAAGGCTACTTGTCAGCAGTGTTAATGCAGAAACAAGGCTACATGTCAGCAGTGTTAATGCAGGAACAAGGCTACATGTCAGCAGTGTTAATGCAGAAACAAGGCTACATGTCAGCAGTGTTAATGCAGAAACAAGGCTACATGTCAGCAGTGTTAATGCAGAAACAAGGCTACATGTCAGCAGTGTTAATGCAGGAACAAGGCTACATGTCAGCAGTGTTAATGCAGGAATAAGGCTACATGTTAGCAGCGTTAATGCAGGAACAAGGCTACATGTCAGCAGTGTTAATGCAGGAAAAGGGCTACATGTCAGCAGTGTTAATGCAGAAACAAGGCTACATGTCAGCAGTGTTAATGCAGGAATAAGGCTACATGTTAGCAGCGTTAATGCAGGAACAAGGCTACATGTCAGCAGTGTTAATGCAGGAAAAGGGCTACATGTCAGCAGTGTTAATGCAGAAACAAGGCTACATGTCAGCAGTGTTAATGCAGAAACAAGGCTACATGTCAGCAGTGTTCATGCAGAAACAAGGCTACATGTCAGCAGTGTTAATGCAGAAACAAGGCTACATGTCAGCAGTGTTAATGCAGAAACAAGGCTACATGTCAGCAGTGTTAATGCAGAAACAAGGCTACATGTCAGCAGTGTTAATGCAGAAACAAGGCTACATGTCAGCAGTGTTAATGCAGGAACAAGGCTACATGTCAGCAGTGTTAATGCAGGAATAAGGCTACATGTTAGCAGTGTTAATGCAGGAATAAGGCTACATGTTAGCAGCGTTAATGCAGGAACAAGGCTACATGTCAGCAGTGTTAATGCAGAAACAAGGCTACATGTCAGCAGTGTTAATGCAGAAACAAGGCTACTTGTCAGCAGTGTTAATGCAGACACAAGGCTACATGTCAGAAGTGTTAATGCAGGAACAAGGCTACATGTCAGCATCAATTGTACAGCGCTTTGGATAAAGGCGCTATATGAATTCCAACCATCTATGATAGTACCACATATGCGAGTGGCAGTAGTGGTTTCTTATCACAGTTTTGATTCCTCACGCATTCCCAGAAATATTACTCAAATGGAGAACAGCACACTTCTCCTTTGCGTGATTGTTGCACCACCAACATGTTTTGCTCTCATTTCCCGATGTGACTACCCTAAAATGCACTGCGCTAAACCGAGCCACCCTGCTGTCTGCAGAGGAAGGGAGAGAGCCACATGGCCGTGTAGCAGCAGTCAATGTTACATTACATTACATTACATTATTGCCATTTGACTGACGCTCTTATCCAGAGCGACGTACAGTTGAACCACCAACCTTGCGTGTCCCAGTCACTACGCTACAGACCGCCCCTAGATGTCCGAGTAGACAGGAGAACGCCTCAGGTGTCCAACACAGCATAAGATTTCTGACAGCGATATTACAGTCTGGTATAACTCACTGATGTAATTCCTGATTGTCTGAGTTGTCCCACCGCAGGGAAGAAGACAACTTCAACGGTGAAGCTTATTGTTGAAGGTTATGGTCTGTATGATCATAGGTGCACTCATCACACAACACTAATACACAATTACAGAGGGCTCCAGAATTATTAGCACCCGTAATAAAAATGAAGAAAAATGCTGGATATAATAAACAACACAGATAATAGTTCACGTGTTATGTGCAAAAATTGGAAAACTATGAATATTTTATTTCAATATATTTAGTCTCAGGTTTCAATAATTCTATTAAGAAATCTATTTTGTTTTCTGGAAACCATAGGAGCCCAAATTAGCACCACAAACAATTCCTGTAAATGAATTCAAACAACGTGAAATTGGCAATACAATTTTATTCAATCTATCTCTCTCTTAACAACATTCATGTTCTGTGATTGCCATCTCAGTCTCCAGACTTATAACAAGCTTGTGGTCTGAACTGAACTGAAGAGGAGGGTCCATAAATGCAACCCCAGGGATATCAATGATTCAGAAAAGTTCTGCATGGAGTAATGGTCAGAATCCCTGTAAATGTGTTATCTAACCTTATCACAAATTATAGGAAAATACTGATGGTTGTCATCTTTGCCAGTGGTGTTTGCACCAAGTATTAAACCAGGGTTGTCAACAATAGAAAATGAAAACATTTGATTACTTGGTCGAATACAAAACATTGAAACATTAAACATTAAACAATGAGTACCTGCGTTGTTTATCAAATACAATCTTTCTTCTTAATTTTATTATTATTATTATTAATTCGGGATTATTTCTGGAGCAAGCATCAGCTAGTTGGCAACCCTGTTAACAGAGGTCTGCAAAACGGAGGTTAAATTTGCCTGTTAGTCAGCCAATTGTCTAAATCGCCTGTACATACATGAAAAACGTTTAACAAGCGATAAATTCATCAATGAGTGCATCTGACTGAGATTATAAAAATGTAAATCTAACTGAACAAATACACGCATTGATTTATGAATGAAAAGCAGCACTAAATTACTTACAATAATCAAGACACGAAGGACAAATGCCCTCGGCGAGACGGGACCTAAAACCAATGGCACAGCCACTAAGTAAGGGATAATACCTCAGAATAATATGTAGAGACAACGACGCCACTGGAATCTTGGGGGCCAGGGATTGCCGTTCTCAGAGCAGCTCGCAAGCTCCAGTGAGTACTCGAGGAAATGCACTTTGTTTTAAGCCTTTGGTGCCAAAAAAAAACGCATTTCCCCATTCAAGTCCATTCAAGACTACGTATTTACGTTCAGGGGCGGCCTGTAGCGTAGTGGTTAAGGTAAAATGCCTGGGACACGCAAGGTCGGTGGTTCTAATCCCGGTATAGCCACAATAAGATCCGCACAGCCGTTGGGCCCTTGAGCAAGGCCCTTAACCCTGCATTGCTCCAGGAGAGGATTGTCTCCTGCTTAGTCTAATCAACTGTACGTCGCTCGGGATAAGAGCGCCTGCCAAATGCCATTAATGTACCCTGGCCGAAAGATATTATTCTGGACCGTTGTTTTGAACTCGAAAATTTCTTCACACTGAACGAATTACTCTCCAGTGACCGATCTCTTTTCTGAGCTATCCAGGGGCATCATTTATAAAACTGTGCTTAGGATTCACGTCAAAATGTTGCGTAAGCATGAAACCTAGGACGTGCGTACGCAAAAAAATATTCTGATTTATAAAACAGTGCATACGCACGTCCCACGCCAGTTTTCCTTTATAATTCACAATCAACTCTAAATGTGGCGCAACTTTGCCAGCTTCATATCCCGCCCACAGTTGCCTATAAATAGGCAGTGAAACAACCCTAATGAATATGCATTTCACGAAGATGACAATGGCAAACGCTGAAAAGAAGGCCAAGAAAAGGGATTTCAGCCATTTGTTTGCCTCTGAAAAGCTACAGGTGTGGGAATTATCCTGATTGATTGTAAATGACGAACAGTTCTGCACAACGAATGTGATGATGACGATGATAATAATAATAATAATAATAATAATAATAATAATAATAATACACATTATTTGTCTAGCACCATTGAAAACACAGTTACAAAATTAAGAGATAAAACGAACAAAAATTTATAACAATAAACACATTATAAAACATAATATATGAATATGATAACAATATATGAAACTATGCTTGTATCTGCCCGACTGACGCATTGTAAACGGCATCAGTGCAGCGCAATTTGTCCGACTGTTCACCATATTATTTATGAGACTACATTTAATAACATGAAGTATTGTTTAACAATTCGTCTACACATTTGAGGGATTATTTTACAACAACATCTCCGTTTATATTTATCATCCTAAATCATATTTTTTGGGCACTCCAGGGAGCATCAATCAAACAGCTGTTTGTTTATTCGTTGTAAGAGAGGCTTTTATCCGTTTTTGCAATTTAACTCTTCATTTATGATACGTGAGAGGTAATATTTCATTACATTACATTACATTACATTACATTACATGGCATTTAGCAGACGCTCTTATCCAGAGCGACGTACAACAAAGTGCAAATTAAACACAAGAACAAGTGCAGAGGACCTGAGAGGACAGTATAGTTCCGAGTCCTAGTGTAAACATGCAGAAAATCAGAACCCTTTAAGAATACAATCAACAACAATCAATTTCGATTTATTTTACACAGTGGTATCTGTTGTGTATCATTTTCGACTTCTCTCGTCGCCAAATGTTGTGTTGCACTTAGGAAGGGAGAGAACCCGTATAGCGAGATTCAACAATACAACACTTTAATAAGTATAACAGGGACGAAGCACGTCCTTACAGCAGCCATACCCAGCCACAACTCCCGGCAAATCTTTATACCTTTTCACATCTTGTTTCACTTCCCGTTTTCCTGGTCTTACGTCACGAGCATTAAAGGCACAGTTTCTCATTTCTCCAGTTAATGTGCGTACGCATGGGTCAGAGTTTCCGTGGAGGAGCGCACATTTTCCCGTCAAGTTCGTTTTTTATAAATGCCAAAGTTTGCTTAGAAAGTGGCGTACGCATTATTTTGTGCCTACGCAACGTTTATAAATGAGGCCCCAGAAGAAGATCTAGGATTTATTTAATTCCAATTTGGTCCGCATGGTTTATGTCTCACCGCACACTCCCGCTACACACGCATGAATGAGAATGCGACATGGCGGGTGACATGGCTCAGGCGGTAAGAGCAGTCGTCTGGCAGTCGGAGGGTTGCCGGTTCGATCCCCGCCCGGGCTGTGTCGAAGTGTCCCTGAGCAAGACACCTAACCCCCAAATGCTCCTGACGAGCTGGTCGGGGCCTTGCATGGCAGCCAATCGCCGTTGGTGTGTGAGTGTTTGTATGAATGGGTGAATGGAGAAGCATCAATTGTACAGTGCTTTGGATAAAGGCTCTATATAAAGAACACAAGAACACATAATGATGAGAACAGGCCATTCAGCCCATCTAGAACATTTTTATATGCATGTTTTACTAGTGACCAACCTCACATTACAGCGAGGTGAAAAATCTGATGAGATGGAAAAATATAAAAATATCAGCACCAGCACTCTCGACTATGAACTGTGTGTTCAGCTGAATTAAAATTGAAGGGAGAGACAGCTGGAATGAGAGTTCAGCTGAATTCGAACTGTGGATAGATATTTGTGTACCTGGGAAGAATTGTGGGGCTCTACCAGGAGGTGACCACCTCTCCGGACGGTGACCAGTTCTGAATGGCCAGTTCTAATTATGTATTTGTGGCATCTTAGCTTGGTTTGCAGGCAGGAAGCAGGCTAATCTGAGGGCCATAACCACTGGTTAAGTAGGCATATAACCGGACTACGTTTCGAAGGTTTGTGCCTTCTTAAACGGTAGGCGTGGTCCTCGGATTGCTGTGACACCTCCACCATGCATTGCATTGCTAAACGTGCCACTGGATTGCCATGTTCTTACCTTCCAGATGGGCTGAATTCCTGTAGCCTGTTCTTCTCATTATGTATTCTTATGTTACATTTTTGCATTTTAGTCATTTGGCAGACACTTTTAATCCAAAGCGCATAGGTGCATATGTTTTTCCACAGGTTAAAAGCATCAAATCCATAACTAGTAAAACATGCATATAAAAATGTTCTAGATGGGCTGAATGGCCTGTTCTCATCATTATGTGTTCTTGTGTTCTTGTGTTCTTGTGTTCTAGATGGGCTGAATGGCCTGTTCTCATCATTATGTGTTCTTGTGTTCTTGTGTTCTAGATGTGTCACGTTTCAGGTCTGTCTTGCCATGTTTTATGTTTGATCATTTGTCTTAGTCATGTATTGTCTTATCATGTATTATGTTGGTCTAGGTTCGTTATGTTGTTTAGTTATCTCTAGTTACGATATATTGTCTTGTCATGTCTAGTTATGTTTCGTTACGATTTATTTTTACCTTGTTATGTTGAGTGGTTATCGTCTTAGTTTGTTTCGTGTTCTGTTTTGATTTATGTTTATTGTTACGCGAAGTGGTCACGGTTTAAACATACACTTTTACATGTCTTTCCGCAAACCTTGCGTTCCGGCTTTCTCTCTCTCTCTTTCTGTCACTCACACCCTAATTGTTTCGTTTGTCTATTAACTAATAATTACTAACGCTAGATCAGGATTGGGTAATACTAACATACTAATCATGTGTTCATGTTTCCTTACGTTTCTCGTGCATGTCATTTACTAATTTACTAATGCTAGGGCAGGATAGGTTTATTACTAACGATTACTAATTACCTTGTTTAACTTGTCTTCCATCGCACCTGTTTTCCATTCCCTTGTTGCTCTCTAACTAATTGTCTACACCTGTCTACACCCGCATTTATAACCCAGTCGCACTTCGGTTCTTTGCGAAATTGTCTGCCTCTAGTTTACTACGCAACTCTTGAGCATTATTACTGGTTTGATTCACGTTACGATCCAAGCCTGTTTTACCGACCATAGTTATTGATTTCTGTTTTGTTGACCAGCGTTTGTTTTTGACCACGTCCTCGCCTGCCGTTTTGTACTTTTGCTTCGCTGATTGTTTCATGGTTTCGACTTCCGCTTCGCCCACGACTACGCCTCTGCCTGCCGTCCGCTTGTTCATCTGCCCCGCTGACAGCTCTCCTGCTACCGGACCTCCCTGCACGTCTACCGACTACGAGTTTGCCTCTTCCCTCGGCACCATGCTTTTTGTTTGTTTACTATTTGTTTGGCTGGATCTTCGTGTATGGACTTTGCTTGTTTTGACTACGCCCCTGGGATTCGTCCCGAATAAAGCCCTAACGGGACTTTATTTAACCATTGCTTCGGAGTCGTGCATTTTGGGTCCAACCCCCACGCACCCGTCTGAAGATGGGCTGAATGGCCTGTTCTCCTCCTTATGTGTTCTTGTGTTGTGTTCTAGATGGGCTGAATGGCCTGTTCTCATCATGGTGAGACTGTTTATTTTGAGCTCTCTTTATGTATTCAAATAATTACCAGTGAAAACCGGAATGACCACATCGCCCCGTATCCTGCTTCCTCCCGGGGGCATCAAAGAATTCCAAAATGTCTGCCCGGCATGACCTACCCTTTTGATAGATTCAAGTATTTTAAATATGATACAAGTTAGACTGACAGGCCTGTAGTTTCCTAGAACAGTGCAGTCCCCTTTCTTACATATTGGTATATTACCTTGTTTCCAGTCATCCGGTATTTCTCCAGTTTCTAAAACTGTCGAGAAATACTTGCCAGTGGTTAAATAATTCCCTCACGTAACTCTTTGAGTACATTGGGAATATGCCTGCTGCCTTATTTGTCTTTCGTTTATGTCATTTATCAAATATTTATTCAGGACATTGTTAATATTGAATATGCCGTCTGGCCTACTAGTAACCTCCTCCCAGGTAAAACTCTGCACAAAGTAGCCATTTAAGGCCTCAGCAATATCTTTATTTTTATTCAGCACTTCTGTCATGGTTTTCACTGTCTACTCCTGGAAATTCCAGTATTTTCCTCTCTAGACCTCAAGAGGGCATGCCAGCCGCGTTCAGCAGGAGAAATTACCTCCCGGATGTGGAATGCGGATGTAATCATGGCCGATTGCAGTGCTGCATGGAGAGCTCTTCCTGGCACTGCACTGAGCTTTGGTGTTTCAGTTTGATACATGCACTAAGCCGGTATAGAGGGAGACAGACAGACAGACAGACAGAGAGTTGTTGGAGGACTGAATTGCTTTTAGTCTTGAAAAGCATTCACTTTAGAAATTAGATAGAAGTATAGGGACCAATATTGTTTCCTTTGGGTTGGTTGGTTCCAGTTGGACCTTCCCTATTTTTGTTGCTTAGGTGCGCTTCTGTTTAGAGGAGCGAGAGGCAGAGTTTGGCGCTAAGGTTTAGCCCTTTCTAGACTGCCTGTCAGAAGTCTTGTTTTGTTTTTCCTGACAGTTAGAGTTCAGGTCAGATTTTCGGTTGGCGTATCGCCGGGGAGTTTGATTCCCCTTTTCAGTTATTTTCTCACACAAAACTCGCCCACTTCTTCGGGGATTTCGTGCTAGTTTGCACTTTTTCACGGTTTTGTTTCAGTGGGCAGTTCGCCAGGGAGTCTCTCTCCCGTTTTCTGTTTTATATTCCTCTCCTAGTGGCTCCACATTTGTGAGGGGTCCTCGCCTATTTTAGTGGTTATCCAACTTATCGTTGGTAACTTTGTGATCCCTTCCCGGTCGCTCTTGGTCTCCCGCCCCTGCTCCCTCACAAGTTCTGCTTAATGCACTTAACCTCCTCCTTAACTTTCCTCTTCCTGCTATAGTATTGAAAGAAGCATTTGGAATTGCATTTTCCATCATCTGCGATTTGCCTTTCAAATCACAGGGGTTGGTGGTTCTAATCCTGGTGTAGCCACAATAAGATCCGCACAGCCGTTGGGCCCTTGAGCAAGGCCCTTAACCCGGCATTGCTCCAGGGGAGGATTGTCTCCTGCTTGGTCTAATCAACTGTACGTCGCTCTGGATAAGAGCGTCTGCCAAAATGCCAATAATGTAATGTAATGTAAATTGCCTTTTGGCTAACCTTAGTTCTTTTTTAACCCTAGCACACATATTACAATATTCAGCTTTATTATTTTCAGTGCTGTCCTTTTTATATACGCTGCTCAAAAAACAATAAGGGAAGACTTAATCATCACAGTGTGACACCAAGTCAGTTAAACTTCAGGGATATCAATCTGTCCATTTAGGAAGCAAGTGATTGTGAATCAATTTCACCTGCTTTGGTGCAAATGTAAGTGACAACAGGCCAACACCCAAAAAGGTAATGGTTTTGCATGTGGTGGCCACAAACAATTGTTCTCTCCTTATCCTTCCTGACTCATTTTTCTCTAGTTATGGGTTCTGCTAGTGTCCTTGTCACTACTGGAAGCATGAGGTGGTACCTGCAGCCCAATCAGGTTGCACAGGTAGTCCAGCTCCTCCAGGATGGCACATCTATATGTGCGGTTGCAAGAAGGTTTGCTGTGTCTCCCAGCACCGTCTCAAGAGCATGGAGGAGATACCAGGAGACCGGCCGTTACACAAGAAGAGCTGGACAGGGCCGTAGAAGGGCATCAACCCAGCAGCAGGACCGGTATCTGCTCCTTTGTGCGAGAAGGAACAGAAGGAGCACTGCCAGAGCCCTACAAAATGACCTGCAGCAGGCTACTGGCGTGCATGTTTCTGACCAAACTGTCAGAAACAGATTCCATGAGGGTAACATGAGGGCCCGATGTCCTCTAGGGAATGTTCCGGTTTGTGTCATTCTGTTTTATAGTACATCACTGATATGAAATTTCCTTGAATGTTTTTAAATATGTTCAAACTCACACTGCTTCAATGCAAAAATATCAAAGCAAAGATATCGGACATGATGGTTATAAGTTTAAGCAAGAACTGCAAATAAAACTCTTCGATCAGAAGTTACTAAAATGTGATTCTACATCCGATAAACTGAAATGGGACTAGACATTAAGAAATAATGTGTAATTCCAGAGAATTTAGTGAAAAAGAAAACCATAACACCTCATTGAAATAAGCATCTGTAGACTGGGCAGTGTAATGGATATATAATTCTTTATTTACACTAGTGTTCACAGACTCAAAACTCGAACAGTGCAAAATATATATCATAAATATAATACATTCCAAAAAACAGTTTAAATAGAGCAGAAGAAACAATCTTCCTTGACAAACCACCTCTTCGTTGCCCTGGAACAAACAGAAAAAAAACAAAAAAAACATTCAATTTCATATTGCACCTTTTATAAGCGACATTCCTGCAGGGGGAATCATATTTAAAGATCTTTGAAATGCCTTTTTTCCGATTTACTTCCCATCAGACCCGGGTAATAACCGCTTTGGATTCTAATACTCCTCTGTGCTCCACTGATCTTGCGTCATCGGGCCAACCGAGAGAAGCAGACGGCTAATGCGCCAGACAGGCTCAGCAAAGCGATGAAAGTACTTTAAACCAAAGCTATTACGCATTTGACCCGGGTCTGTTTCAGGTGTTCCCATGCATCGCACCGAACGGAAACTCCCAATGAAAGGAGAATGAGACGATCTCCAGACGTCATCTCACACTGCTAACGGGCTACTTGTCTCAGCTCCGCGGAGCCGAAGAGACGCACCGTACACGCATTTTCTCCCCGAGTGTTGAAACGTCAAACTCGCCACAATCGCACAATCGCTCTCACCTGGATCGGTCCCGTCACTCCACGCCGTCACTGTTGACCGAGTGCCGTAAGGAATCCTTCAGCTGAAAGACAAACCATGCGCCATTTTTAACACAAATCTCACAGGGTTTTTTGGTGTTCTGTTGTGTTTTCTTCTTATGTTTTTTTTAATGTTTTTATTTATTTTTTAAAACAAGTGCTTCACGTCACGTTTTGGGTGTGGCCCGAGTGTAACTCACACTCTGAAAGAAACCCAGAAACGCCAGCAAGTCCTGTTTGTCTGGCGGAGTCTGCTGGGCGCCGTCGTGCTCCAGGGTGACAGTGCCCCCTGGTGGTGGGGAGGTGCACTGCGTCTCCGGCAGAGCTGCAGTAGCGGATGGGCTGCTCACTAGCAGGTCCGGGAGCAGGCAGCACTGAGTGCCCACACTGGGCCTGGGGGAGACGGGGCCCCAGGGCGGGGCCCGGTGGCTGTGGACGGGGCCCCAGTGGAGGGGCTCAGAGGGGATCCTCAGCTGCAAACAGAGCTCAGACTGTTCATCCAGGAGCCTTTGCATCTTCTGCAAGAACCAAAAAAACAAAAAACCAAGAGTCTAAAAACAGCAACAAAAAAAAAAACAACCCCTTTAAAAGAAACACCATTATTACATCAATGGCATTTGCCAGTTGCTCTTATCCAGAGCGACGTACAGTTGATTCGACTAAGCAGGAGACAATCCTCCCCTGGAGCAACGCAGGGTTAGGGGCCTTGCTCAAGGGCTGGGCAGATTTTATTGTGGCTACACCAGGATTAGAACCACCAACCTTGCGTGTCCCAGTCATCTACCTTAACCACTACGCTACAGGCCGCCCCTTACAACCCCCATGAACAAATAAAAGATGGAGGGTGAGAGAAAGTTAGGGGAGAAATTAAATTAAATTTTTCATTCAGTTTTATTTTGTACAACGCTTTTCACAGCAGACAGCAGACAAATGGGTCAGTCTGGTCTGTAGGTCCCCAGGGTGGTAAGTGTGGTCTGTAGGTCCCCAGGGTGGTAAGTGTGGTCTGTAGGTCCCCAGGGTGGTAAATGTGGTCTGTAGGTCCTCAGGGTGGTAAGTGTGGTCTGTAGGTCCTCAGGGTGGTAAGTGTGGTCTGTAGGTCCCCAGGGTGGTAAGTGTGGTCTGTAGGTCCCCAGGGTCGTAAGTGTGGTCTGTTGGTCCCCAGGGTGGTAAATGTGGTCTGTAAGTGGTTAGGTTTAGCACGCACCGTTGTGATCCCCGTGTCGCAGTGGTTGGGGTTAGGGTTAGGGTCAGGTTTAGGGTCAGGGTTAGGGTCAGGTTTAGGGTTAGGGTTAGTACGCACTGTTGTGATCCCTGTGTCGCAGTGATTGGCCAATTCGGCGAGCTGAGTCTCCAGGAGCTCCGCCTCCTTCCTCACTGCCGCGCGTAGCTGCCGGACGGACGCCACGTCCTCCCTGCAGAAAGATCCGGAATGAGCGCATCCAGCAGAGGAATCAGAGGACCGTGGGGTCGTGTGGGGCTGTGTGGGGCTATGGGGCTGTGTGGGGCTGTGTAGGGCTGTGTGGGGTGTGTGGTTCTGTGTGGGGTGGGTGGGTCTGTATGGGGTGGGTGGGCCTGTGTGGGGTGTGTGGGGTCGTGTGTGGGGTGTGTGGGGTGTGTGGGGTGTGTGGGGTGTGTGGGGTGTGTATGGGGACACGGGGTTGAGACGGGCCCTGTACCTGTCCAGGTCGGAGAGGTGGCTGTACACCTGAGGTGTGTATGGGGCTGTGTGGGGTGTATGGGGTGTGTGGGGTCGTGTGGGGCTGTGTGGGGTGTGTATGGGGACACGGGGTTGAGACGGGCCCTGTACCTGTCCAGGTCGGAGAGGTGGCTGTACACCTGAGACTCCTCCCCCTGCAGCTGACGCCCCGTCTCCTCCAGGACGCAGCGGAACCTGCGCACGCATCGCATCATCCCCTCCAGCTCGTCCAATGAGAACTGCCGAGGGGCGGGGCATGGCAGGGCGAAGAACAGGATCCGATAAGTGGAGTATGAGTGTGTGTGTGTGTGAGTGTGTGTGTGTGTGTATGTGTGTGTGTGAGTGTGTGTGTGTGTGTATATGTGTGTGTGTGTGTGTGTGTGAGAGTGTGTGTATATGAGTGTGTGAGAGTGTTGGTGTGTGTGTGTATGGTAGTGCATGTGTGTGTATGCGAGTGTGTGTGTAAGCATATACGTGCTTGTGTGTATGCTAGTGCATGTGTGCTTGTGTGTGTGCCTGTGTGTGTCAGCGTGCGTATGAGTGAGAGTGTTGGTGTTTGTGTGTGGGTGTGTGTGTGAGTGTGTATATGTGTGTCTATGTGTACGTGTGTATGTGTATGTGTGTAGTGAGTGTGTATGTGTGTGTCTATGTGTGCATGTGTATGTGTGTGTGTAGTGAGTGTGTATGTGTGTGTGTGTTTGCGCGTGTGTGTGTTTGAATGTGTGTATTACACACTCACAGTAAACGGAGAGGAGCAGGACGCAGTTTTGTGCAGGAGCTGCAGGGCGGCGCTGTTGAGCTCTCCTGCAGGACGGTGGGAGTACCAGGAGCAGCTGGGGCAGCGGTGCTCGCAGGCGCAGCAGCAGTGTGCCCCGGCTTCCCAGCGCCCCACCTCTTCCTCCCCCTCCCCCTCCCCCTCGTCCTCTTCCTCTCTCGCCAGGCCCGTGTCCAGCGATGCCGACCTCTTCTGTGACCGGCCCTGGCTCAGCTTCCGGCCCCGCCCGCGCGATCCCGCCGCTGCCAGGGCATCCGCCATCTCCCGCCGCAGGTCCAGCGGAGGGGCGGGGCATCGCCGCCGCGTCGTCTGGGAGACGGAGGGCAGGGACGAGGGCATCTGCACCGACACCGACTTAGAGGAGCCGAAACTGGCCCAATCCGGTCTGAACGACTCCGCACCACCTGCTTAAAATTAATAATAATATTTGTATTATTATTGTTATTGTTATTGTTATTGTTATTGTTATTATTATTATTATTATTACAGTAAGGAAAGTCATCTAATCACATGTGTCTATGTGTCTTGCTACAACAGAAGTTAAGAAGAAGAAGAATAATAAGTTCAGAAGAAGAAGTTAAGAATAATAAGATGTTAAAATAAGAAGCTGAGAGGAAGTTTAGAAGAAGAAGGACTACTCCTGCAGCCCAAAGTGCTTCACAGAATATGATCATAAAATCAGGATATGATCACCCACGGGAAGTGTAAAGTAGATACTCTTTATAAAAAAGTTGATATAGGAAGAGAGAGCTGGTTACCCTCTGCTTCACCTTCTTCTGACCAGCCCCGCCCCCTCTCAGATTCTGCTCTGGGCGCCACACTGCCCCCTTGTGTCCGGAGGCTGCCTCTGCACCTGGAACAGAGCAAGGCCACTGGCTCTCCCGGACCGGGAGATTCATCCGCTCCACTTCCTGTTTCCATTTCTCCGAAACTGGTCCTTGCAGCCCTAGGGTCCTCACTCTCATCGAACGTCTGGCCGGGTACAAACCCAGTTCCCGTTTGCGCCAAAGGATTTAGGGAAATCCCCTCCTCCCCAGTGGTCCTGTCACACTCCAGACCTGCTGCCTGTGGTGAGTATGCTGCCCCCTGGTGGTCATAGGAGGAGGAGCAGGGGAGGCCCGTTCTGTAGGGGACGTCGGAGTTTTCCTTTAGTGAGTCCCTACTGTCCATTACGTGGGGGAATTCCAAGTTTTCCATCAGAGGGATCCCAGACTTTGTTATGTAGAGGATATTTCCCATGTTTTCCTGGCTGTCTGCATTGTCGAGGAGGTCTGAGTTTTCATTCACACCAATATGATTATTTGCACTGTAGGGGATATCAGCATATTCTTCTACAGGGATCAGGCTGGAGGGGTAGTATGGGATATCAGCACATTTGTTTACAGTGGACTGGCTATCCACTTTATACGGGATGTCAGCGGTGTCTTTTACATCAATCAGGTTGTTGGTGTCATAGGAGATATCAGCGCTGTCTTTTACATCGACCAGGCTGTTGGTGTTGTAAGAGATATCAGCGCTGTCTTTTACATCAATCAGGCTGTTGGTGTTATAAGAGATATCAGCGCTGTCTTTTACATCAATCAGGCTGTTGGTGTTATAGGAGATATCAGCGCTGTCTTTTACATCAATCAGGCTGTTGGTGTTATACGAGATATCAGCGCTGTCTTTTACATCAATCAGGCTGTTGGTGTTATAGGAGATATCAGCACATTCTTCTACAGTGATTAGTCTGTAGGTGTAGGGGATGTCAGGATATTGTTTTACATTGACCAGACTGCCAGGGTTGTAGGAGATATCAGCATATTCTTTTACAGTGATTGGGCTGTTCATGTTACAGGGGAAATCAGTGATTATCACACCATTTGCAGTGATCTGGCTTCTCGTGCAAAAGGGGATATAAACATTTTCATTTACAGTGATCTGGCTATCCATGCCATAGGGGATATCAGCGCTGTCTTTTACATCGATTAGGCTGTTATTATTATAGGGGATATCAGCACTTTCTTTTACAGTGCCAGTATCATAGGGGATATCAGTACTTCGTTTAACAGTGATCTGGCTATCCATGCCATAGGGGATATCAGTGCTGTCTTTGACATCAGTTAGGCTGTTGGTATTATAGGGGATATCAGCACTTTCTTTTACAGTGATCTGGCTATCCATGCCATTGGGATTCTCAGCATTTTCTTTGACAGTCATATGGCTCTCCATATTATAGGGGATATCAGCACTTTCTTTTACAGTGATCTGGCTATCCATGCCATTGGGGATATCAGTGCTGTCTTTGACATCAGTTAGGCTGTTGGTATTATAGGGGATATCAGCACTTTCTTTTACAGTGATCTGGCTATCCATGCCATTGGGGATAGCAGTGCTGTCTTTGACATCAGTTAGGCTGTTGGTATTATAGGGGATATCAGCACTTTCTTTTACAGTGCCAGTATCATAGGGGATGTCAGTACTTTCTTTAACAGTGATCTGACTATCCATGTCAGAGGGAATATCAGCATATTCTTTGACAGGCATATGACTCTCCATATTGTAGGGGATATCAGCACTTTCTTTAACAGTGCTGGAGCCATATGGGATATCAGCATAATCTTTGACAGTCATATAGCTCTCCATATAGGAGGGAATATCAGCACTTTCCTTGACAGTCATCTGGCTATCCATGCCAGAGGGGATATCAGCACTTTCCTTGACAGTGTTCTGGCTATCCACGCCATAGGGGATATCAGAACTTTCTTTGACAGTGTTCTGGCTATCAGTGCTGTCTCCTGAAAGGTTATGTAAAGCCTGTTGAGAAAGGATACACGCCATTATTGCACTGGAACACCCAGGATCATACATGAAAAAATATCCCTAAAACATTGACTTAGACCTGGCTACAACTGGTTCAGCACAAACCACACTCAAGTCGTAGACAGTAAATCTGAGGGTCAACACAAAAACCCCATGTTAGCACCCAGGTCAGGACTGAAACATCATCCATGCCTTAATTTGATTCCTGATTAAATTCAAGAGTTCATTCTGCAAGCTCTGCTTCAGTATAACATAGACAGATAAATTATATAATTAGTGGTACATCCAAACATTATCTTGTGCTGACCCTGTTAGAGGTTTAATATTTTGAGGTCAGGTACAGGTGTGTTTAAGGACAGGTGTATGTGTGTGTGTTATACTGTACCTTCATTAGCTCAGGTAAAGGTGTGTGTTATACTGTACCTGCATTAGCTCAGGTAAAGGTGTGTGTGTTATACTGTACCGTGTGTTATACTGTACCTGCGTTAGTTCAGGTAAAGGTGTGTGTGTGTGATACTGTACCTTCATTAGCTCAGGTACAGGTGAGGTCTGTATGGAGAGACTGGGGATGACAGGTTCCTCCAGAAAGCCACTGCTGTCTGACTGGCAGCTGTTTGTCCTCATGAACTTGGCCTCTGCAGGAGAGAAGCACACGTCAGTAGCAAAGTGACTCATTTGAAAGCAAAACAAACATGTTGTCCTTTTCTAGACATGGGGGAGTGTTGTTTTTAACACATCCATTTTGGGAGTGTGCTAGCCAGAAACCAAAATAAAAGTCCTGAATAACATAACAACCATTACAAAATAAAGAAAAGCAGGAATGCATATTCCATTTTTATAGCATATTTCATACAGCTCCAGGTCTTCCACCTGGGATTAAAACCTGCAACCTCAAAAGGGCCAGTAGGGGGAGTTCAGGAGCCAAATGGCCCACAGTATGTGCAGGGTTTTCACTCCAACCCTGACAAAGCACTGGCCGTTGAATGAGGTGTGCTTTGTTAGGGTGGGAGTGAAAACCTACAGGATGGTAGATCTCCAGGAACAGAGTTGGGCAGACCAATATTTCCCTGTGTTACGAAGGTCAGATGTGACTCATTGTCACAATGAGTCAATGTTCATTTAGCTGAGTTCCACTCACACACCTCTAACTGTCAGCGGGGAATTGTGACACCATTAGCTTTCCTCTCGACACTCAATCTGTATCGAGTATCACTGGAAAATTAAACAACCTAAATTGCGTGGCATTTGCATGCGTTCGCTCGGTGCGGACAGATATGAAAGACTCCGCCGCTCCAAAACAAGGTGCGTGGTTCGCCTGCCGGCGGTGTTCAAATGGCCTGGAGGGGGGGGGGGGTGGCTAACATGACGCAGAACGAGAAAGGGGGGCGGGGGCGTATCTGCTGTGGCCAACTCCGGTCATTCACAAGCCATCCATCGCGTCTTCCAATCGACAGACGCGGCCCGGGCGTAGGGCAGAGCTACGTATAGAAGGTGTCCTTATTTTGTACACGTGGAAACAAGAAAGAAAAACGAAACAAACAAAACAAAAAACAAAAAAAAAAAACATTATTAAATTGGTAGAGCAGAGTGCCCAATCAAGAACAGAAAAATATGCCTTTGTCCCAAACGTTATGGAGATGACTGGGCTCACTCAAAAGGGATGGTTTAAAAATCGAGCAGGGCTGAACAACAAGCTGCCCAAGCAGCTGCTTAGCACCCGATGACCACCAGGGGGCACCATAGTTACAATAAAATATGTACTCCCCCAGCACTTTATTAGGAATTGTTTTGACCGATTTTTTTTTACTTCTACTGCTGTAGCCTATCCACTTAGGGCTATGATGCGTTGTGTGTTCAGAGATGCTCTTCTGCATGCCACTGTTGTAATGTGTGGTTATTTCCGTTACTGTCACCTTCCTGTCAGCTTTGACTAGTCTGGCCATTCTCCTCTGACGTGTCTCATTGACAAGGCGTTTCTGTCTGCAGAAACTGGATTTGTATTTTTTTGGTTTTGTTTTTTGCACCATTCTTTGCAAACTCTAGAGCAGAGGTGGGCAAAGAGGGCTGTATCCATTTCTGGATTTCATACCAACTTCTGGCCTGAATTACATAATTAGCCTTTTATGCCATCTGACATTTTAGCTACAGTACATTAGCATGTGCATGAATGACAGTTTTACTGTGATCTGATCTTTGAGTGAACCATCGTTGGTGCATGCAGCCAATTAGCTCATTTAGCCAGGGTAACTGGTGGAAACAAAAACCTTCATACACACCGGCCCTCCGGACTGGAGATGCACACCCCTGCACTATAAGCAGACGTAATATTTGTAATATTGGACAATGATCACAAAATGGCCGCTCTCTCACCTGCAGCCTCTCCGAGCTCCGCCGCGCCCCGCCCAGCACTGCCCTCATCAAAGCTGTGGATCTGTGGAGGTCATTTGTTTTTCTTTTTCAATTGAAGCAAAAGTACATTTTCTCTTTCTACACATCACACCCCCCTACCCTCACACTTTTATAGTGCACTTTGTGTGATAGAATTTATTAGCATAATTTAAAAAATTTTTAAACAGGGCAATACTTCTCTTACTTTTTTACGTACTGGTTTAAATGTTACACGGAAACCAATTGTAAAAACATGACACTATAATTAATGGCTGATAGATTGGTTTTTGATTGACTGATTGATCATTTATTGGTTGATTGATTCACTGATGACTGGGTTGGTTGGTTGCTTGATTGATCAATTGGTTGATTTATTGATTGAATGGCTAATAAATTCGTAGATTGGTTGATCTGCTGATTGTCAAGTTGGTTTATTATTGATTAATATGATAAGTTGATTGACAGATGACCCAGTTGAGCCCACACAGGGTTACAATAGCTCAGGGATGGGAAACTCCAATTAGTCCTGCCACCGGGTACCCTGGCTGATTCGGCCAAATAGTCAGATACACCAACACCGATTCACTCGCAGATTAGACAACATGACACATTACATTATTGGCATTTGGCAGACTCTCTAATCCAGATCGAAATACAGTTGATTAGACTAAGCAGGAGACAATCCTCCCCTGGAGCAATGCAGGCTTAAGGGCCTTGCTCAAGGGCCCAGCGGCTGTGCGGATCTTATAGCAGCTACACCAGGATTAGAACCACTGACCTTGCGTGACCCAGTCATTCATCTTAACCCAGGGGTCGGCAACCCTGGTCCTGGAGAGCCGCAGGGTGTGCTGGTTTTTGTTTTCGCCTTAATACCAGCAACTGATTCATACCCAAGAAACCAGGTGAGGCGAGTTAACTGTGTAATCCACTGCTTTAATCGATCAGTTAAGTGCTGAGTAACGACAAAAGCCAGCACACCCTGCGGCTCTCCAGGACCAGGGTTGCCGACCCCTGCCTTAACCACTACGCTACAGGCCACCCGGACTACTAAAGCACTACAATACTAGCACACAGTAAAATAATAGCGCCGAAGCTGCTGTTCATATCACGGAAAGTAGCTAAAAATGACAGAACACGGAAATGATTTGGCTAGATAAATAATTAAGCGGAGCAAAAGTTGGTCTGAAATCACAGACACAGATTTGACCCCCTCCCTGAAATATCTGTGAGGCTTTGTGAGCAGGGGCTGTGCCAGGTCCATACCTCCTCTATCTCGAAGGATTCGGGGGTCTTCGTGCCCCCTGGGCTTTTCCTCCTGAGGGGAGACCTGGGGGGCACGCAGGGGGGGTCCCGGGGCCTGGGGGGGTCTCCCCCGGGGGGCTCACAGGCGTGGGGGCTCTGCTCCTCCGCCAGGGGGGTCAGGTGGGCGCCTTCGAGCGGGGCGGGGCGGCTGTGTTTCCGCGCGGGGCGTATGTCGTGTGGGTCGGGCTCCTGATTGGCTGACGGGTTGCCGGGCGGAGGCGGCTGGCTCTGGGTGGTGCTGAGGGTTTTTTTGGAGGCCCGGCGGAAGAGCTGGCCCAGCCTCCTCCTCCTGTCGCGGGACGCGTCCGAGAGGTCAGCGCTGGAGCCGGGGGCTGGAGCCGGGGGCGGCCCGGGGACCAGGGCGGAGAACGCAGAGGTGACCTGGTGGAGGACCTCCAACTGCCTGAACCGATCTGAGAGAGAGGGAGAGAGAGAGAGATGGGGGGGGGGGAGAGAGAGAGAGGGGGGGGGGAGAGGGAGAGAGAGAGAGAGGGAGAGAGAGAGAGAGGGGGGAGAGGGAGAGAGAGGGAGAGGGAGAGAGAGGGAGAGGGGGGGGAGAGAGAGAGAGAGCTAAGAGAGATAAGCACTACATAACCATTCATAAGTTTATCTCATGGATGTGCTTATGGAGGAGTTATATAGCTCTTATATAGGAGCCTTTACATAAAGTGTCACCAATGTATGTACTATGTATGCATGCATGAATATGTATGTAGTGTATGTGCACTTCTGCAGATACGGGCATGAAGAGTGTAAAGGCATTTACTGCTGACGTCCGGGTTCTCCAGGTCCATGCGGTTCTTCTGGGCCTCCAGGAACAGCTGTATGTTGATGCCCCGGGCCCGGGACTGGTGGTTGATGAAGCGGGCAGGGATCCTCACCGAGATGTCGGGCTCCTCACTGCCGAATCCCAGCTCCAGGAGCAGCTCCTCTGGGTCATCGTGCCACAGGTTCAGCACATCCATCACACTGCAACACGTTACAGAACATCTATCACACTGCAACACGTTACAGAACATCTATCACACTGCAACACATTACAGAACATCTATCACACTGCAACATGTTACAGCACGTCTATCACACTGCAACACGTTACAGAACATCTATCACACTGCAACACGTTACAGAACATCTATCACACTGCACCACATTACAGAACATCCATCACACTGCAACACGGTACAGAACATCTATCACACTGCAACACATTACAGAAAATCCATCACACTGCAACACGTTACAGAACATCCATCACACTGCAACATGTTACCGAACATCTATCACACTGCAACATGTTACAGCACGTCTATCACACTGCAACACGTTACAGAACATCTATCACACTGCAACACATTACAGAAAATCCATCACACTGCAACACATTACAGAACATCCATCACACTGCAACACATTACAGAACATCTATCACATTGCAACACGTTACAGAACATCCATCACACTGCAACACGTTACAGAGCATGACAGAACATCCATCACACTGCAACAAGTCAGCACATTACAGAACATCTATTACAAAGCAACACATTACAGAACATCTATCACACTGCAACAAGTCACAGAACATCCATCACACTGCAACAAGTCACAGCGCATTACAGAACATCTATCACCAAATCTTCACAAATACAAAGACCTAAAGGATAATGCCTTGCTTCTGGTTCCTTCCTGGGTCAGAGTTCAAAGGGAAAGGGGTCATACCTGAGAGTTGAATGTGCTGAAGAGGCAGATGCCTGGCTGTTCCAGCGGGACAGGGGAGGCCCCACTTGTTTACTCCTGATTGGGGATAAAAAACAGATGTCAAGGGGCATTGACCAATCACATTTTAGGGCAGAACTTGGCTAAATAGTTGCTGTATAATAATTGAACCCTTCAGACACCAAGACCGTTAAGGCACATTATTACTGACCATTGTAAAAAGAAACATAGTTTCACCAATATGTAAGAAGAAAGCTATTTATTTAACAGTTTTAATCAATGATTTCATTCACAATAATCAGAAGTTTGCTTGAGTGTTATCCAGCTTTGAAACACAACCTATTTATGTGTTTGTTTGAGACAATGTAGATGGTGGGGTTAATCTAGTCCGTTTATGTTAAAAGGTCTCACCCCCGAGATATCCACGCCTATAGAAGTTGAGAATCCAGATTTTGCTCATTCAGTTCTGTAAGAAAGTCCTGACTCTCTCACTGGTGTCTGATCAACACTTGGAGGACATGTTTGTTTGACACACTTCTTGCGTGTTATTGCTACTCAGGGTTTCACCAGCTACTGCAGCTGGAGCACAGCGTTTACACAGCCGGGATATGAAATGCCAAATTGTTTTATATATTCTTTGATTAGATAATGGAAGAGGAAACTCTATGACACATTATTTATTTTTTCCTAATCCATTTAAAAATGTGTCAAAACGAGAAACTGGCAGGGGGGGGTGTAAACATACGACGCTTTTCTGACGGCTTGCGCATATTACCTTGTACACACACTCACGTACCACAGAGATACATCCTTTAACTGTATATTTTATACAAACGCTTTGTTTTTCTGGAGGAGCGCGTCAAGGGACACCTCCTCGCCTGCCCCTCTAATCTCATAACTCACATTTGCAAAGTGGATAAGTGTGTGTGTGTGTGCGCGGGGGCTGCAGGCAGGCCGGCGTGTTTTACATTTGCAAGGTAAATACGAGCCTGGGGCGACGGACGCGGCGGTGTGGCTGAACGCCTGACTTTCAGTTTCACACAGACGCAGGTATCACCGTCACCGCCGAGCCGGAATTCACGCCCTTCCGTTTCCCCGTTAAATACGCATTCACCAGACGCCGTAAAGGCTCACCGTACGTGCGTCCGCCTATAATCATCACCGTTTCGTGAACGCACGCATTCACAGTGATCACATTTATTTAATGTTGTTCCGTTTAACCTTTATTTCAGCACATCGCTCTCACTGAGATTTAAAACCTATTTTGCAAGAGAAGAGACGTGGACAAGAAAAGCAGCAGACATAGTTTATAAGCGGCAGATGCAGTTTAAATCTCAGTGAGAGCAATGTGCTAAAATAGAGGTTAATATAATATAATATAATATAATATGTATAATGACTGATGAAAACAGTTATGAACAAACAAGAAAGTGTTCTTACCACAGGGGCTGTCGAAGAGTCTTGAGCTCGGGGGTTTTACCATATAAAGAGGCTGTAGAAGAGAAACAGACAGGATGACCTGGCACTCAAAGCCACGGACGATACTTCCATTTTTATTTATTTTATTTTTTGGCGGGGGTACCCCCCTGATGTACAGCGGAGGTATCGGCTGTCTCTGTTCCTGCTGACGCGACAGGTTAGCGCACACCCCGACTCTCCCCGTCTCCCACAGAGCTGTTGCTCCGGCCGTCCTTCCCAGACTCAGACGGGAGCGAGCCGGGAGCCAGGTCTGCGTTCCGCGTCCAGCCTCTCACCCGCCCCCCCCGTCCCCTGTTTCACAGTTTATCATCTGGCTGAGAGCATCTTTACCCCCTGCTGCCTGTCACACCCCCCCCCCCCCATCCTTCACTCCCCTGAGCACTGGCTCTCATTGGACAGTTCCTGTCCCCCCCCCCGCAACTACAGCATTCCTGTACAGCACACACAATTTCCCTCCACTTACAGCGACCTCTGATCCACAGATAGAGAGACAGATACTGAAGAAAAGAGAAGTAGCAACTGAACCAGAGAGACTACTGGGGGGGAAGGGGGGAGAGGGAGAGAGAGAGGGAATGAGAGAGGGAGGGGGGAGAAGGAGATGGAGAGAGGGAACGAGAGAGAAAGAACATGAGGGGTGGAGGAAGGGAGAGAGAGAGAGGGAGGGTGAGGGAGAGAGGGACATAAAGTGGCTGTGCTCTCTGTACCACTCAGAAAACCAGTCAGTCTCAACAACTGTTTTAGTCTTATATTTAGAAGTAACATCTTAATTCTATTACTTTTTGCTAAGTAATACCAGTGAGGTATTACCAATGAGTTTGATTAATTTCCAAATTTACCAATAAGAAAATGTCACGTTATAAAGTACAGAAAATGTCACTCAAGCATGAAGTAACTTAAAACAAACTAAAAAAGACAAAAGAGGGGAAAATTACATTACAGCTGTTAATAAAGACAGTGCAGATACCTTTGCCCTGAGTTCCACATCCATGGCTCTCCCAACAAACTATGCACATGCACTCAGTGACCACTTCATTAGATAGCAAATATTTAATCAGCCAATCATGTGGCAGCAATTCAATGCATAAAAGCATGCAGACATGGTCCAGATATCCAGTTGTTCTTCAGACCAAACAGCAGAATTAGGTAGAAGTGTGAGCTTAGTGACTTTGACCATGGAATGATTGTTGGTCGCAGACGAGGTGGTTTGAGCATCTCAGAAAGGGCTGATCTCCTGAGATTTTCACACACAGCAGTCTCTAGATTTCACAGAGAATGGTGCAAAAAAACAAAAAAAGAGAATAGGCCAGACTGGTTCAAGTTGTCAAGAAGATGACAGTGACTCAAACCACGTTACAACAGTGGCTTGCAGAAAAAGGCATCTCGTGAACACACACGACTTCAAACCTGGCAGTGGACGGGCTGCAGCAGCAGAAGACCAATAAGTCAAATAAAAAGTCTAATAAATGCCTAATAATGTGATCACTGTGAGTACTCTGTTTGCGTTAGACAAACACACTTCAGACTGTCACAAGTTCATTTATTCTGCCCTGTTTCTGGAGTGTGGACTGAACCCCTCCCGGGTCTGGGGGAGAGCTGAATGTGGTAAACCAAAGCTGCCTGGCCAGCAGCAGGTTAGCGAGTGGCTGTTCACAGTGCAGTTTTTGGCTCTGGCTTCACAAGGGGCGTGTCCATGCTGTGACTAACTGCACTGAGTGCAGTATGCTTAGTTAGTGACTGGCTGTTTACGTGCCTGTATGCTCGCTGTGATTGGCTATCACCAGCCATGCACCGTGCATGTTCCTGGTTCAGTGTCCCCAGGGAAGTCACTGGTTGTTCCTGGTTCAGTATTCCCAGAGAAATGACTGACTGCTTCTGGTTCAATATTCCCAGGGACATGACCAGCAGTTCCTTGTTCAGTATTCCAAGGTAAGTGATTGCCTTTTTCTGGTTCAGGAACTTCAGAGAAGTTACTGGATTACCCTGGTTCAGTATTCCTAAGGAAGTGACTGGCTCTTTCTGGTTCAGTATTCCCAAGGAAGTGACTGGCTCTTCCTGGTTCAGTATTCACAGGGAGGTCACTGGCTCTTCCCAGTTCAATATTCCCAGTGAAGTACCTGGCTGTTCCTGGTACAGTATTTTCAGGGATGTGACTGGCTCTTCCTGGTTCAATATTCCCAGAGTGAAGTCACTGGTTCTTCCTGGTTCAGTATTCCCAGTGAAGTGCCTGGCTGTTCCTGGTTCAGTATTCCCGGTGAAGTACCTGGCTGTTCCTGGTTCAGTATTCCCAGGGAAGTGACTGGCTGATACTGGTTCCCGGCTGTTTTGGGAGCAGAATGAGGTGTGCCAGATGTCCTTGGGCACACAGCCTGAGAAACTCTCCTGTTTACTCTCTCCTGGACACCCTGTTCTCTCTGTCCTTCTCCTCCTCTCTGCTCTTATTCTTTTTAAGGCCAGCAATCTGTTCAGAGGTGTTTTTCTGTGTACATTAGGCTGCATGCACTCACACAAACACATACCCCCCCTCTCTGCCCCCACCCACACACAAACACACACACACACACACACACACACACACATACACATAGACACACACATAATGCTAACACATACACACACACACACACACACTCACTCAAGCAAGGGCTGGAATCCATCACACACCCGCAGCCTTATTTATACGAGAGAGAGACAGAGAGAGGGGGGGTGGGAGAGAGAGAGAGGGAGAGGGAGAGGGAGGGAGAGGTAGAAGGGAGTGAGAGAGAGAAATAGGACAGAGACTGAGGGTGAAAGAGAAAGGGACAGCACCTTGCTACCTGTACCAGATACCTGCACCCTGAGGCCCACATCCACAGCTCCCCCAGACCCTTACGTAGGCATGTGCCTGTTGCCTGTTTCTTGAACCCAATGGTGCCCAGTCCAACCCATCTGTACACCAGCTGATTTCAGTAATTAACACACCTTCAGCCAGAGAGGGGGGGGGGGAGACTAATTAGTAAAAATCAGCGGGTGATTAGATTTGGCTGGAATGAAGCCTACATACTTGTGGCACTCGGCTCCGCGTTACAGGGCCCCGTGTTACAGAGCTCCGTGTTACAGGGCCCCGCGTTACAGGGCCCCGCGTTACAGGGCCCCTCGTTACAGGGCTCCGTGTTACAGGGCTCCGCGTTACAGGGCCCCGCGTTACAGGGCCCCGTGTTACAGGGCCCCGCGTTACAGGGCCCCGCGTTACAGGGCCCCGTGTTACAGGGCTCCGCGTTACAGGGCCCCGTGTTACAGGGCCCCGCGTTACAGGGCTCCATGTTACAGGGCAGGGCTTCAAAACAACACTCTTCACGCCACACGTGACGAGCGAGACGGCGAACGTTCGCGGCCAACTAGGTGTGCAGCAAACAGTCACTGCCGAACGATTTAAAATGAACATTCCATGCAGTTGGTGCCACCGAAACCTTTTAAATACGACTTCGGTCCAACAGTGCCAGCTAGCTGATTCACTGTGATGTATTTGTAAGGTAAGAACAGACATTACATTGATTAAAGTGTATTATAACAGCCAAATAATTGTCAACTTTTGTTCTCTCAGCATTTTCCCCGTCAGCAGCCAGGGGTAGACGTCCCTGGTCCTCGGGTGCCTGAGACAGTCCTGGTTTTTGCGCCATCCAAACCTATAACTGCATAACCGGATTCATTTTAATTACCTATAATTAATCAGATTTAATGGATGCAGGAGACCGTTGGCAGGAGGCGAGTCAGTGTTTCGGCATTCAGAATATTCAGCCTCAGACCTTTAATCATCCGCCAGACTCTGGTGATCAGACTCAGGTGGAACAGAAACCAGAAACGACACTGGCACTCCAGGACCAGGCTTTGACATGTCTTACCCAGCCACGAGTCCTGACTGCTCTCTGTGGTGTTTCTCTCGTTGTTTCATTCTGAATCTTAGCCATGCTTAATCTCACTAAACCCATTTAGCCCATCAGTTAGCACAGGTCAGGGCAGGTTAACACAGGTCCGGGCACACTGTTGAACGCGGACGTGATAACAACATACAGACATTAAAAAGGCGGGGTTTACCTTCTACGCCCAGCACTAAGTCATCTTCTCCGCTGGTCCCTCTCTTCAGGGGTTCTGCAGGGAGGAAGATCCGTCCGGATTACAGTCTGGAGCTCCACGGGCCCCCCCCCCCCCCCACCCCAGGCTACACTCGAGCCCCGCTCTCCGAGCGGAGGAACCCCAGGACCCCGCAGCCTCAGAGCGTCACGCCAGGCGCTCACCTCACGTCAAACCGCCGGACTTCGCACGAACGGAGTAAACGGCGTGATTCTGTGAGGGGAGCCGGCCCCCGGGCGGGAATGAGCGGCGTGATTGTGTGAGGGGAAGCGGCCGCGTTCTCCCGGCACGTCTCCTCGTTCGGCCGGCGCCGCAGGGGCCTGTTTTGCATGGCATTTGAATTCCCCGACCTGGCCCAGAGACCCGCCCCGGCACCGAGGCCGTCGCCAGGGCAACGCGCCAAACCCGCCGCTCTGCTCGGGCGGAACGCACCGCGCGTGAACATCGAGTTCTGGGCTCACGAATGGCATGTATATAGCGCCTTTTATCCAAAGCGACGCCTCTCATTCACCCATTCATACACACACTCACACGCCGACGGCGATTGGCTGCCATGCAAGGCACTGACCAGCTCGTCAGGAGCATTTAGAGGTTAGGTGTCTTGCTCGGGGACACTTCAACACACCCAGGGCGGGGATCGAACCAGCGACCCTCCAACTGCCAGACAACCACTCAAACCGCCTGAGCCAATGTCGCCCCTGTCTCACAGAGTCACTGGCATTTCGATTCGATTCGATAACCAAATTATTCCTGCGCTTTCTCCAAGAAATATGAACAACAAAGCCCTGTACAGTAGTCCATGTAGGCCTAAACTGGATCACTGCGTTAAATCAGCAACACAGTAGGCCATGTTGGCCTAAACTGGATCACTGCGTTAAATCAGCAACACAGTAGGCCATGTAGGCCTAAACTGGATCACTGCGTTAAATCAGCAACACAGTAGGCCATGTAGGCCTAAACTGGATCACTGCGTTAAATCAGCAACACAGTAGGCCATGTAGGCCTAAACTGGATCACTGCGTTAAATCAGCGCCACAGTAGCGTGATGTGATGCGTTTTCCTTCTTCATCGAGCGGTTATGAATAATTCATGAATCACCATCTGTTGCCTTTAATGTGCCTGTTTATGCTTCGTTTCGTGGATGGACACTGTTACCATGCCGTTTCTGATTTTCGAGTATATTATACCTTCCGATAATATTATACCTTCATCTGCACATTGTAAACATAGCTCTGTGGATACATTCTCTTTGCTCCAAAAATCCAACCACACTGCCACTGTATCTGGTCTTTTTCATCACACATTACTATTATCAGTCTTTAGTAAACATCAAGACTTTTAAAGCACACATTATTATTACTATTATTAGATGTTAATAAGCATGAAGATATTTTTACCACACGTTATCATTAACAGAGTTTCTCACTTGTATTCAAATGGTTGCTTAAAGGATGCTTAATGGTTGCTTAATGGTCACTTAAAAGGAATAAAAATGTCAAAGATAATAATGATGATGAAGTTGATCATTATGATGATGATGATGATGATGATGATGATGATGATGATGATGATGATGATGATGATTATAATGACAGGTATGAAGAGGGAATGTTGAAGGAAGGGAGAAGGTCATGTGACTATATAATAATCCTGATAAAACTGATATATTGATTGATAGAGTGAGAGAGGGCAGGGTGACAGATCTTACCTGTAGCATCCAGGTGAGATTCTGACTTTTCCCTGCAAGAAACAACCAATCCCTGTCAAAGGTTAAACGCATTACAAACGATACCAATGATAGGCAGAAGGGGGCGACCACAGATGTGGCCCTCTGTAACCCTGTTGTTCGACCGGTCTGCGAGCAGGTTTTTTTTTCCGACCAATTAGCTTAATTTACTTTTTCTGACAGCTCTAGAAGTGATGCTGGTTCACTCCTGTACTTGATCACAATAAAATGTTTTGGACACACTAGCAGTCTGTGGCTATTGCTGGTGCATACACAAATGTCTGATCAAGATAATTATTTAATTAGCGAAATACTATTAACACAAAAACAACGGGCTGTAAGGGGTTATAGCTGTTAGCTCTTACAAAAAGCACAGTAAAGCTAACACAATTATTTCCCTTAGAATCCAGGAGCCAAAAAAGACATACTTACTGACAGCTGGAAAGAAGCCACTGCTGAACACCGTCCTGTTTATGGTTTCCTGTTGAAGAGGAAAGGGACATGACCATCAGAACTGTGCACCGATAAAGACTCAGAACAACTTATCTCCTGAGCCCTGCCGCAACATGAGTCTCCAAAAGGTTCTACGTTCTCTATCCCCGCCCACCTCCCACATACACACACATGCACTCACACAGAGACACATGGTCACACACACACAAACACACACACGGTCACACACACACAAACACACACACAGACACACACACACACACACACTCATACACACACATTCAGACATACACACACATGGTCACACACACACACACACACACACTCTCATACATACACATACAAAGACACACACAAACAAACATGCACATACAAAGACACACACATGCACACACACATACAGACATACACACACACGCACATACACAGGCACACACACATACAGACACACACATGCACACACACAGACACACACATACAGACATACACACAGACACACAGGCACACACATACAGACATACACACACACGCACACACACAGACACACAGGCACACACACATACAGACATACACACACGCGCGCACACCACAGGCACACACACACACAGACACACAGGCACACACATACAGACACAGGCACACACATACAGACATACACACGCACACACACAGGCACACACACATACAGACACACACACATACAGACACATGCTCCCACACACACACACACACACACAGACACACACACATACAGACACATGCTCCCACACACACACACATACACACACACACACACACACACACACAGACACACACAGACACACACACATACAGACACATGCTCACACACACAGACACATGCTCCCACACACACACACACACACACACACACACACACACATACAGACACATGCTCACACACACACACACACACACACACATACATACAGACACATGCTCCCACACACACACACACACACACACACATACAGACACATGCTCACACACACACACACACACATACAGACACATGCTCCCACACACACACACACACAGACACACACACATACAGACACATGCTCACACACACACACACACACACACACACACACACACACACACACACACACACACACACACACACACACACACACACACACACACACACACACACACACACACACAAGCCTTACCGGCCTTGCCGTTGACTCTCGTGCTGGGCATGGCCTGCATGTCCACCCGACTCCATTTCTCTTTCGAGGATGCCAGTGACGCTCTCTTCTCCGCCACCGTGCCCAGCATCACTGCACCCTCCTCACCCGTCCCCCGCCTGAGGGCCGGGGCAGGGGTCTCCTGTCAGTCACACCGCCCGGCAACCAAACACGACTCCTGTCTTCTTGGCAGCCCGAGACTGCACTCCTCTGCCCTGGGAAAGTCCAAGGGAAGACAGGAAACGCGTCACGTTCTGGAGAGAGGGCGGCTCGCGGCGGCCACAGGCCTGCCGCATCACTTCCTGTCTTCTCCAGGGGTTGTAGAGGGGGCTTCCTGTGTCTGCCCCAGCTATCGCCCGAGAGGAAGCAGATTTTGGGAGCACGCTCGGTCAACTTGCCAGGGCCCTGTCTCACAAAGCAGGATTACTGAGTTAGCCGGATAACTGCGCTGAGTAAAACCCACAAAGCAGGATTACTGAGTTAGCTGGATAACTGCACTGAGTAAATCCCACAGAGCAGGATTACTGAGTTAGCTGGATAACTGCGCTGAGTAAAACCCACAAAGCAGGATTACTGAGTTAGCTGGATAACTGCACTGAGTAAAACCCACAAAGCAGGATTACTGAGTTAGCTGGATAACTGCACTGAGTAAAACCCACAAAGCAGGATTATTGAGTTAGCTGGATAACTGCACTGAGTAAAACCCACAAAGCAGGATTACTGAGTTAGCTGGATAACTGCACTGAGTAAAACCCACAAAGCAGGATTACTGAGTTAGCTGGATAACTGCACTGAGTAAAACCCACAAAGCAGGATTATTGAGTTAGCTGGATAACTGCACTGAGTAAAACCCACAAAGCAGGATTACTGAGTTAGCTGGATAACTGCACTGAGTAAAACCCACAAAGCAGGATTATTGAGTTAGCTGGATAACTGCACTGAGTAAAACCCACAAAGCAGGATTACTGAGTTAGCTGGATAACTGCACTGAGTAAAATCCACAAAACAGGATTACTACAAATTTACTATAAGAATACGATAATGTTCTTGCATGAGGCTTGTTGTCTTTAAAATACGATTAAAGTCCCAGAGGAAAAAAAAAAAAAAAAAAAAACATTTTACCTACTTAATAAAAATAATAAAATAGAAATAAATCAAATTTTTTTAATTTTTTTTTTTATTCAACTTTCCAGCCTTCTCTCAGCGTATTATTGCATGAACATGTAAGTTAACAACTTACTGCAAGCAACTTCACATAAAGTTTAAACGCCTTGTTTAACAGCTATAATAATTCAGTGATATCTTCATTCTACCAATGCCATAGACTTAACAGACATCAAAAACCCGTCGGCAATTTTTTAATTAAACGTATTGTTCGCCAGAATAAGTTGAACCGCTGTCGCAGCCTGAATGTTCTAAACAGTTTTGTGCGTTACATAACGGATGGCCGTTCGTTCCTGCCCGTCTATGGAAGCCGGTGCGACGCAGGACTTAAAACAGACATTCAGTCCCGCGGAGATCGCTACAGACCGCACCAGGTCTGAGTGCCAGCCGCGGCTCCATTAGTGGACAATGTTATTATAAATCATCTGCTGGGATATATTTTTTTATCTTTGTCTCTCAGCTCTAAGCCACACTCTCGTTAACATTTGAGTCAGCAAGCTTAAAAGGAAATTGCCACTGAAGAACAGATTCACCAGTGCCAGAGAGACCCTACAACAAAACATCACAAGGCAACCCCCACAAAACGCAAAGAGAGAGAGAGAGAGAGAGAGAGAGAGAGAGAGAGAGAGAGAGAGAGAGACAAGTGATGATCAAAATACAATCATAAGATTTTCAGGCACCCCTGTTAGGAGAGACAACTAACAACACAACACAACTTTGGAGACAAAGTGAAGTGAAGGTTCCGCCTCCCTGGCCCATCGACCTGTCACAAGGCCCCATCAATCCCCTACAGTAACACAAAGTTTGGTACATCGTGCACAAGTGAGTCATGCGAAAAACAACACCCACAGCCACCAGCCCCCTGAGGGAGGGAGAGAGAGAGAGAGAGAGAGAGAGAGAGAGAGAGAGAGAGAGAGAGAGAGAGAGAGAGAGAGAGAGAGAGAGAGAGAGAGAGAGAGAGAGAGAGAGAGAGAGAGAGAGAGAGAGAGAGAGAGAGAGAGAGAGAGAGAGACTTTTACCTTCCCTTCGTTCACATTATTTTACATAATCCTTAACCATCAACCCATGCCTATGTCAAACAATTATAACAGCAAAACACCAAATCAACAAGTATATAACCAAATCATTTCACACACACAGAGAGATACAGAACAAACCCAATGGCTCGATCGAGGCCTACAGCTTATAGCAACAGGAAATGAATGAATGAATCGTCATTAATCGACATCACCAGACTACTAGTGCACAAACAATACTCTCACCATTGCCGTCACCATGACCACACTCAAGTCCCCGCTACAACACGTTGCTACTGGCAACATACGGCATTACCGCAGATTGTCAGGATAAACCACAGGTCAGTGTTGCGCATGGCATTGTGGGATATTGGTCATGAAGCAGGTACGGCGCTGTTTTTGTTTGTTTGTTTATACATAGTCTACAGTTCCACACTGTTCTCTGTTTTACTTGCCATTGTGCGGGCATGGTTTTCTTGTTAGTTATCTGCAGGCTAATATAAACCTTTTGCCATTTTGTGCACCAAAACCCATATGTTTACATCAATGCCTTTGCCCTGTATTTTTATCTATATATATGCAAACAATTCCCTCGCATTAAGTTTACTGCTACAGTTCTCTGCAGATTGCTTGTCCGTTATTGGGGAGGGGAACGCAGTACACTGAGAAACACTGGCCTACTCATTGAGACTGTAGAGGCCACACACAGGCTAAACTAAAGAGAAAAGCAGCAATGTCAAGCTAATTGTGCTAATAATGCATTTTGTATTGTAATAATTATAGAAGTATACTATTCTATTCAAAGTCAAACAGTAGGCTACTTACAAGAGGCACGTCCCGTAAGATCTGCAGTCAGGGAAATTGTTACACCTTCGAGAGAGCTCTTTTTTTTTTTTTTTTTTGGACAAGAAAAAAAGCTAGTGAGACCCAGAAACGCTCACCTGAGTCCAGGTAGATGGCTGGTCACCTCGTACAACCACAAACCCCAAATCGCTCGCGTTTTAATATCCCGATAAACTGCCGATGCATCCCAACCTGTGTGCGTTCTCGCCCAGGTTCCATTCCATACTTTATGTTCCTCCTCTTTTCATATCGCCTTTTATACGGGCCTATGTCAGGAACAATGCTGCCTAATTTGGTTTCACGTATACGGACAGCAAATTATGCAAATATGTACTGTAAGACTGACTTCCTAGAAGTCAGCCGCTTGCACGGAACATGATAACATTCCATATTCAACACGGCAATAAAACGGGAATTGAATACCTACCTTGAGCAGAAAGGTGATACGCGTTGCATAACATATCTGTTTTGTGCACAGGAAGTGAGCTCAGCTCAAGATAACCCATTCACAACTCATTCAGGTGCCTAATCCATATGCCAATCTTTACTTTGATCTTAATAAGAACTATACATTCAGTCAATCGCTTCTATTGGGTAAATACAGAGTGGTAACTGAATGTGCCACACGCGCACCACATTCTATAATTAATTTCTTTTCATTTGTTTTCTTGGTTTTAATTTTGTGGTTTATGTCAGGTCCCATAGCGGCTATAGTGTTCATGTGCGCTCAATGATGTGCAGTGAAACTATATTATGTAACCATTAGATGTCACTGAAGGGCCGAGCTGAAACACTTGCTTCGCTTAAGAAATTACGTTTCATAACAGTGACTAAATGGTTTAATTTCCCTGAATAGAATAAAAACGAAAGAGGTTTGCAGAGCATACGCCCGGTTTTCTCGGCGTATTCTCTGGAAATGCAAGGCTCAACATTTCCCTGACATTGCTAAAATAAACATGAGGAATGCGGTTTAAAAACGTGAGAACTGTATATATTTTATATTTTAACAATCACAACTCTCTGTAGCGACGTAGATAGACAAATAAGCAAACGTTTCGTGAATACAGGCTGTAAATAGTTGGTAAGCTATGGCTATTTATGTCTTAGACCGTGACCTTTCGACGTGTTTATGAATCATGGACATGAAGAATCTGTTTTTTTTTCCACAGGAACGTGGCCCTGCTGGGATCGTAGTGACGAGTGATTTCCCGTACAGGATAAAAAAAAAGGTTACACACAGATTACACTGACAGTGTCTCGATAACAGACTGCTCATTTCCTGGGAATAGCAGTTTTGGGATGTGCACCAACAACCATGCATTTTGAAGGCCATATCCTTATCCATAGTTCAGCGTGTCAGAGCCGAGCCTCAGGATAAAATATGATATCTTTCCTCAGTCAATTTAAATGTGACTTTACAGACATCATCTTCGGACTACAGACACCACACATCCTTAGTTTGTTGAATGGCGATAAAACTACATTGAAATTTTGATATAGACAATTGCATTGGACCAGTTCTATTCAGGCATCTCTAGGTCCTGTACCCTCACTTTTTTATATATCACAACTTTTGGGAGTGGCTCCAGTGGTGTGTGTGTGTGTGTGTGTGTGTGTGTGTTAGGGAGGGTGTACAATTCTTCCTGGAGATCTGTGCCAAGATCAAAAGCAATGTTTAAAGCAGAGAAGTGTTGCAAACACACACACACACACACACACAGTACTGCTGAATAAACTGTCTAATCAAATGTATGGAACACCTGTTCTCTCTCTGTGCAGCAAACTCTAGGTCCCTGTTAATCTTTGTGCTGAATCCTAATGAGTCTATACTGTACTCCCAGGGGAGAGTACTGGGGCGGACTTTGATTTCTCCTTATGTTTGTACTTTTGTTCAGTGTGGGGGTGGGGGTGGGGAGAGAATTCAGGAACACCCGTGGGAGAAACCTGTAAAAAAAAAAAAAAAAAAAAAGTAGAGGGAACAGGCATAAATGTGTTGAAATTAGTAGAGTTTCTACTTCATAGAGGATGAGATATTTTCAAAACATGCTGACCTGAGACGGCTGAAAGGATTGGTGTTCCTGTCTGTCCTGTACTGACCCCTGAGGAATGGGCCAGCGGACCCAGTGCACCCCTGGCAAATATTAATAAGTCACAACCATAACTGCAATCATAACAGGAGTCATGACTAGACGCAGATCATATGAAACCTTGAGTTCTGTCCTGTCAAAGGGTTCCACTCAACTGTGTTGTCTTCTGAGTTGGTTGCAATAAGTGATGATGATGAAGACAGGGTGTATTTGATCCTGAAATATTGCACATTTTTTGTTTCTAGAGGATGGCAGGTGCTTTTCCCCGCACAATTCCAACATTATTTGTAAATTTATGCAAATGGAGGATTTTATACTCTATATAAATCTCAACTGCAAGATACCCATCTGTGCGTTTTTTTATATGGGGCATATCTTTGTTTATAAAGCAATGTTGTTTAAATCAGATATTTCAGTGCCACGCAGAGGAACTGATGTACAATATAATTTTACATTTTGGAAACTTGTAAATAGTTAATTGTTTAATTAAACAAATGTAGCACTTGAGCACATGGCTAATTTTACAGAACGGTGCAGTAATCCCAACACACTGTGGATGACCAGGGTGTAAAATAGTCACTGGCTCTCTTGTAGTACTGTCTGTGGTCTGTAGGGTGTAAAACAGTCACTGGCTCTCCTGCAGTACTTTGTGTGGGTGTAAAATAGACCAATTGACCAGGTCATATAATACAAACGATGGTGAGGAAAATGTAAATGTACAAACTAAGTGGAAAGGAAGTTTGCATGTGTTGTTGTTGCGGCAAACGTGCTCTGCGGTGTATTTGAAGATAATGTCAGCCCCCTGCATACTTCCCTCCACTGGTTGCCTGTCATGGCTCGCATCAAATTCAAAACATTGGTGCTAGCCTTCCAAGCAGCTAAGGGGTCAGCCCCAGCTTACCTCCAAAAGATCATCAGACCCTACACGTCATTAGGATGATATCTTTGCTAGTATGGTTTGGCTAGGTATGTCTATTCGTATTTGCATGGTGCGATATTATTATTATTACACAAATTAATGTAATGTAATGTAAGTGTTTTTTAGGCTGAACAGAAGCGTTGTGTTAGTGTGGCCTCCAGATCAGAGTGTTTGTGGGCAGGAACCACGGAAACGCAGGAACTACAGAACTACAGAACTACAGAACTACAGAACTACAGAACTAGATCTAATATGTTTGAAGTCCCTTGTGCTTTAGGGGGCCCTGGAAATCGTCCTACACCCCCTTACCCCCCTCCTTCCCCCCCCTCCCTTTTGTGGATGGTGTATAGTATCCTGCCATGCAAGACACCGAGACTAACAGCTGCCTGCCAAGTGATTTAACAAGCAAAGCAAGGAAACCGACAAAATGCGCACTACACGGTGCGAATGGGTCCCATTCCGTTTCAAATGATTATGCTGCTTTTCATTTCTGGAAGTGCGTTCGGCGGCGAACGCGGGAATAATGTTCGTCTGCGCCAGCTGGGACCCAGCTGAAGCGCAACGCTCTCGCAACTGAGCAACAACCCCGCCGCAACCTCCAGCGCGTGCCAGTGCGCCTTTGAGCCAAAAGCCGCTTCCAGCCCCAGCTCAGATCATTTGAGGGTACTTCTGAAGGAGAGACAAGAGAAACAAAAAGATCGCTGAATATTTTTTTCATTTATTGTGATTTGACGTTGATGTATTTAAACTTGAGTTGGGGCACCCCTGCAGTTAGTAGTAATAATAAGATTGTTACATTAGTGGTAATTATTTGGATATTTAGGCGATGAGCGCGATATTTAGGGAGCACACGCTGTACTTGACATCTTTGAGCATGGCTTAAATCTGACAGCAGACTGGTGACGCTGGCAGCGTTGCCTGTGCAGACTCTAAAGCACGGATGGTGTTATGAGACTGAGCGCTGATTTAAGTCCCACTATAAACGGGAGGTTTCCAAGATTTGTTTATTTATTTATTTTTACATGTTCAAAAGAAGGACACAAGGGATTTTTTACCACACCAAATGTGCTTAGCAGTCTTTCCCACACAGCTACAACAGGGCACGGAAAAAACGGCAAGCTGTCATCCTTTTACAAAACAAGCCTTCTCTAAAATCTATTTTGTTATCAAATGTTTTCTTTGTTTGCTTTTTTTTGGGGGGGTTTTTTTGAATGCAGAAAAATACCCCCCTTGGACTTGGGCCTGTAACTTTGTGGGTGTAGGTTTGATTCTCAGGTAGAGAACTTAAATTACTGCAAGTAAACATCCTGCTATAAAAAATGGAAATATCATTATTTTAAAAATAAAAAGTTGGAGGGCAGTAATGAGGGACAGTCTACTCAATTGCTTGATAATGAAAAAAGACTCACGGCACTCTTCTCTGGTATAAATGTTAAAAATGCCTTTAGTAATACAGCATATCAACTAGGGAAGTTATTTAAAAAACAAACATGTTGGAGCTACCTATGCATTTTGGCTTATCCATGTGTAGCTGGTTTTTAATATTTATACTAAAGAAGAGTGCTTTAAAATAACCTATGTTGCTCTAGATAAGATTAAAATATAGACTAGATACTTATTTTATCGTTCCATCATATTCTGCAGTGCACTGATTCAAATAGAGAGAGAGAGAGAGAGAGAGGGAGAGAGAGAGAGAGAGAGAGAGAGAGAGAGAGAGAGAGAGAGAGAGAGAGAAAATAAAGACCTCAACTCATTAACTCTGAAAACTGCTCATTAGATTTTGAAAGCAAAGTCGAATTAACGAAGTAACTGCCAAATCTCTCCGTTCCTTCCAGAGAAGAGCCTTCCAGGGCCCAGACCCCCTCTGGTGGCTCCAGGAAGGGGACATCCTGCAGCCACGGTCTTCATCCTGAACGGAACACAAGTCTCAACTGCCACAACTGTCTCAACTGCCACAACTGTCTCAACTGTCCCAACTGTCTCAACTGCCACAACTGTCTCAACTGTCTCAACTGCCACAACTGCCACAACTGTCCCAACTGCCACAACTGCCACAACTGTCTCAACTGCCACAACTGTCCCAACTGTCTCAACTGTCCCAACTGCCACAACTGTCTCAACTGCCACAACTGTCTCAACTGCCACAACTGTCTCAACTGCCACAACTGTCTCAACTGTCCCAACTGCCACAACTGCCACAACTGCCACAACTGTCTCAACTGTCTCAACTGCCACAACTGTCTCAACTGCCACAACTGCCATAACTGCCAGGGAGATAAAAGAAAGGAATTCCGGAGGAAGTTTTGGAGAATTTCCACTGCTATAATTTCCGTTTAGCAGCTAAGTGCTGAAATGAACAGCATCCAGAGGTATTAGCAATGCGCCATTCAGAAAACCGACAGAAGGTCACTGTTTATATTACTAAGGGACATCACCCAGACCAACATTTCCAACAGAAAATTAGAGATTAAAGCACATCCATCCACAAACATAGTACAGTCAGGACACAGACATCCACCATTCTGGCATGGTGATGAAAAGGTAAATATTCCGCCACAGACGTGATATAAACAAGGTCCAGACCTTTATTTCCCTTGCTAATAGACTGCCGTGGACAATAGTGAACCCTGTTGTTCAGGAGTCAAACTGCACCTTACATTACATTACATTACATGCTATTCACCTGACTCTTTTATCCAAAGCGACATACAGTTGATTAGACTAAGCAGGGGACAATCACACCTGGAGCAATGTGGGTTAAGGGCCTTGCTCAAGGGCCCAACGGCTGTGCGGATCTTATTGTGGCTGCCCAACCTTGTGGGTCCAAGTCATGTACCTTAAGGATGCCCCACCCCAAAGTCTTCCTTGATAAAATGACTTTGACGTTCCTACATCTTTGATTTCTCAAAACTATACTTTCTGCAGATAGAACCATTTAACTCTCAAATTGAATTAAAAAAATAAAATAAAATTAGTGTGGTTGTTTCTTGTCTAGTGTGCCCTTTAGTGAAAACCAAAAATTAAAAAATCTGCAGACTGGAGTTTATTTAGGGGAAGTATTCAGACTAAAGTTCCTCAGGGCACAGTGTTTCTGGTGCTAGCTTAATTATGCCAATATGCAACTCATAGGTCCATATTTTCATGCAGTTGGCAAAGCTCTTGCGTCTTGCCATACTCCTGGGTAACTTAGTTGTCAACATTTACGAGTGCATTCTGCCTGTTTCTGCGGCTTGTTGTGTTTCCGTAATGCAACTTTAGCTGTTGAGTGTTTTGAGCTTATGTATTCCCTTATATATTGAATTACATTATATAATTCGTTTTTCAGAACAGGTGGTAGAGAAAAGAATTGTGTTGTTTATAAATTCTTAATGATATTGTTTTGTGAACATCAACTTTTGCATAAGTTGCCCATCTAGTTAATAGTTTCAGGTCTGATGTACAGAGATCCACAAACCCCCTAAATGCAAGTTTATGTAGTAAATTAATATGGGCTAGTGTTGTTTAGTACTGACATAGTGTTTGCTGTAGTTCACTCTCGACAGAAATCAGAAATTAAAAGTGTTCTCATCATAAAAATGTCTTCTTCTTCTTCTTCTTTTTTTCTTCTTCTTCTTCTTTTCCGCCGTCTTCATGATGTTTCTGTCCTACGTGTTTCCAAGGAAACTTACACACACTTACACACAATCCCATAAACAGCAGCAATATTACCAGCCCTTTTAACCCATTTAATTAAGGGGAACGACTGTTTAAGTCCTGTAAATGTTCGCATGCATTTGTACAGATAGGATTATTATCCACAGGGAAATCCAAGGGAGAAAAGGCCAGGGGCAGCCTGGGTGACGCGAGTGTTCGGTCGGTGCGGCGGGAGGATCAGTCCACCATCGAGTCTATAATGACTTCAGAATGGCCGATTACCGCACATCACCGCAGCATCCGCCCTCGGTTTGGGGCGAGGTTCGTGCAGAATCTGACGGACCAGCCAAGGTCCGCAGGCGGGCGGTAATGCCTCTATGACGTGTCAATGCGTTACTGGAGGACGCTGCGGGGGCTCGAGCGCCTGCAACAGGTGAACCGCTGGGAGTTTCAAAACACCACCCTTTCCACCTGCCCCGTGCACGGGCACTTAGCATGCTGGGCTGGAAGACCAAGGTCCCGGGCCAACGGAATAGAACTCTTTGAGACTTGGGATTTCTGGGGTTTTTACAATTCCGAGTCCGAGTTCTAGAACCCCGTTGCTTTCAATCACCGGTCAGTGATTGTTACATCGCCATTAGAGTGTTCATCTTCGCGAATTCTAATCCCGTATTTGCGAGCTTCCGCTATAAAGGAATAATAAACCCTCTCGTCGGTTCTCCAGGGAGTGATGTGACGAAACTCTCCTGTAGTCAGTGGTGGCGTGGTCAGCATTCACAGAGCGCGCCTCTGCAGCCAGAGCTTGACATTCCCTGGGTGCTTCTCCCATTCTGACATTATCCAAGGTAGCTTTCCAAATATTAAGCAAGCTTCGCAGGCAGAAATGAAACAAAACTGGTTAATTGGGGAGGCATGACCAAATAAATGATGGTGTTGTGCTCCAGCGCGCACTCAGAGCTTGAACAATGCCACGACAAACAATGTACTCATGAACTCGGTTAATAGAGAACGTGAGCTACATTTCCAGGTGTTTACTCCTTATATGATGATCGTAGCTTTAATAAAATGAGGGGGTTGCCCGTGCAAATAACTCCTGAAATGTGATTCAAAAGCTGCCTCGTGTATTATTATTATTTATTATTATTTATTTTTCTTTTATTTATATTTTATTTCCTTTGCTTTTACAGCGCTACTGGAACCCCGTCTTCACAACACGGCGTCTTTAACGCCGCGAGAGAGCTCAATGAATTTGTCTGTAGCCTTAATTTGCAGTTTTGCATCTCTCGCTGTTTAAAACTTGATAATGTGATAATTAAATCGCTGGCAGAGAGCTCGACTGCGGCACATCACACGCGAAAAAGACCCCTCTTCTTCCTTTCTAAAGTAAATTTCTTCTGAATCTGCAGCGATTTCGCCAACGGCGGTATCTGAAGATGTTTCTCGGCCATTGGCTGAGAGGCGCTTTCCCAAACCGGGTGGTAGTTATTTTTAAAACTGATATTTCCGTTTCTATGACATCCCATTTTCGTCTGAGGCAAAATGAGACGCGAGTCTATCTCCTTCTTTCTCGCACAATGATTTATCACCCAAAAAGAGCAGAGAACTAATTAACGGAGTAATTAATTAATACAAATTTGCATATTTGCATTTGCAATTAGTGCAGTCAACTGATTAGAGTCTGAAATGGGACGTTTGACTCATCAGATGTTGGTGTGCGCGATGGACCGGAACGCCGGTCACCAGCTGAGACCTGCGGTGGGATTTTGTGTGCGAGAGCCGTGTGTCAGTATGGATATGTGTGTGTGTGTGTGTGTGTGTGTGTGTGTGTGTGTGTGTTGTGCGCGCGCGCGCGCAGGATTGGGTGTGTGCGTAGGAGAGAAAAGCAAGCGTGTTTATGTGCTATTAATTATGAATACATTAATTTGGTAGAGGAAAAATACAATTTAATATTGACAGTTTATGTGACAGTTCTGTGAAAGTTACATACCATTAGTGTGTTTTAGCTTAAGGCCTATTTCCAGCCAGTGTAGGAGTTTAGAAGTCACCCATATATACCGTACACTCAATGAGCACTTTATTATTATTTTTTTCGACATTACATTACATTAATGGCATTTGGCAGACGCTCTTATCCAGAGCGACGTACAACAAAGTGCGAAGTGCATAGCCAAAACCAGGGATAAGTGCGCTGAAAGACCCTAGAGGGAAGTACAATTTTAACTGTTACCTGCACAACAAAGATAAGGACCAGGGAATTATCTTCTTCTTCTTTTTTTTTTCACGCAAATGTATTAACAACGTATGAACCGCTTACCTAGCCAAACAATGCTTACCTAGACTTCTACTGCTGTAGCCACTTCTGTCATGATGCGTTGTGTGTCTGCCAACCGTGGTACGCTAGTTCATCAAGGGTTCCAATTATATCTATATGGTCACGCTAGAACTCAGAACCATACTGTCCTCTAGGGTCCTCTTCACACTTGTCCCTGTGTTCGATCTGAACTTCATTGGATAAGGGCGTCTGCTAAATGCTTGTAATGTAATGTGTTCAGAGATGCTCTTCTGCATACCACTGTTGTCATGTGTGGTTATTTGCGTTACTGTCACCTTCCTGTCAGCTTTGACCAGTCTGGCCATTCTCCTCTGACTTCTCTCATTAACAAGGCGTTTCTGTCTGCAGAACTGCTGCTCACTGGATTTTTTTTTTTTTTGCACCATTCTTTGCAAACTTTCCAGACTAGTGTGCATGAAAATCCCAGGAGATTTCTGAGATACTCAAACCACCCTGTTTGCCACCAACAATCATTCCATGGTCAAAGTCACTTAGTCAATTTTTTTCCCCATTCTGATGGTTGATGTGGACATGGGGGACCGTCTCCAATCAGTCAGGAAGGTACATTCACTGGCTGTTTTTTGGCAAATGTCTGAACTACAGACTTTCCAATTTCAACTGCAATCTGACTCTTTTTATAACTTTTTCTTTATTTATAGGAAAACAAACCGCCTCTTATTTTATTTTGCAGGACTTTTATTTTGTGGTATTCAGGTCAGCAGAGACATATACAGCAGTTATTCATACCTTGTCATGTAGCTGTGGCTTGGTTGTTTGCTTCCTGTAGGCCTGTAGTGTAGTGGTTGAGGTAAATGACTGGGACAGTCATTGAATATGAGGTTAAAATGCAGACTGTCAGCGTTAATTGGAAGGTATTTGTTTACATCCCCTGATACTGTACATTTCCGAATCTTTTATACACACAGCCCTTTTTATACATAGCTTCCCCATTTTTGGTGACCAAAAGTAATTGGACAATTGGCAGATTAAGTGTGTCTTGGTATCATTAACTCGTACACAAGAAACATAAAAGAAGGTCGAGAGTTATGGTGTGAAATTTTCAGCAGGAGCCGCCAGAGACGTATCGGTGCCAGTAAAGCTGGGGTGGCCTGTAGCGTAGTGGTTAAGGTAAACGACTGGGACACGCAAGGTCGGTGGTTCTAATCCCGGTGCAGCCACAATAAGATCTGCACAGCCGTTGGGCCCTTGAGCCAGGCCCTTAACCCTGCATTGCTCCAGGGGAGGATTGTCTCCTGCTTAGTCTAATCAACTGTATGTCACTCTGGATGCGAGCGTCTGCCAAAATGCCAATAATGTAGGTAAGATTTGTATATGAAGACATTGTTACAAGATCATTGTAAATCCCTTCCTATCATTGAAAAAAGGCTCACTGACATGTTGATTTACCCTCGGCCTGTGTTTATAGTCCTTAAATTCGGGTTACAGTTGACGGACCGACACTCTGTACCAAAACATTGTTTAGCTGTACAATTATTGAAGCTCATTGGTTCTAATTGCCACAGCCAATGGCGTTTCAACGTCAGCCCGTTTACAGACAGGGGGGAGGGATAAACAGTGTTGTGGCCTGAGGGTGTTTGTTGCTGCGATTCCTCTCTCGACCGTTAGAAGTCCGAAATTACGTATTGTACCTTTAAGTGCAGCCGCTTTGTCTGAAAGCATCTGCCAAATTTTGACTTGTAAATCTAGGTTTTACGCTGCACTGCTGGTCTCGTCCTTCACACCCGATGGACACACACCCTGAGGCAGATTTAGTGACACACACACACACACACAAAATTACCAATTAACTAGCGATGAACTGTGTTGTTGATTACGTACCTCCGATTCAGTCGAGTAAGAAGGAGACAGCTACCGCTGGGATCCTCCATTCCTGCAGTAGCTGCACAGTTATAGTACCTCTCAGAAATAATGCATTATTTCAACACTCAAGCAGTGTCGGCCTAATAAAAGTTTGATACATCATTAAAAAGACATCAAAAGGGGCCAATAGAGGGGCTCATCCTGTTCGTAAAAAGCCCTGTTCCACCCTCCCTTTACCCGGGAGACAGGTGTGTCCACCCTCCCTTTACCCGGGAGTCAGGTGTGTCCACCCTCCCTTTACCCGGGAGACAGGTGTGTCCACCCTCCCTTTACCCGGGAGACAGGTGTGTTCACCCTCCCTTTACCCGGGAGACAGGTGTGTTCACCCTCCCTTTACCCGGGAGTCAGGTGTGTCCACCCTCCCTTTACCCGGGAGACAGGTGTGTTCACCCTCCCTTTACCTGGGAGTCAGGTGTGTTCACCCTCCCTTTACCCGGGAGACAGGTGTGTTCACCCTCCCTTTACCTGGGAGTCAGGTGTGATCACCCTCCCTTTACCTGGGAGTCAGGTGTGTTCACCCTCCCTTTACCCGGGAGACAGGTGTGTTCACCCTCCCTTTACCTGGGAGTCAGGTGTGATCACCCTCCCTTTACCTGGGAGTCAGGTGTGTTCCACCCTCCCTTTACCCGGGAGACAGGTGTGTCCACCCTCCCTTTACCTGGGAGTCAGGTGTGTTCCACCCTCCCTTAACCTGGGAGTCAGGTGTGTTCCACCCTCCCTTAACCTGGGAGTCAGGTGTGTTCCACCCTCCCTTTACCTGGGAGTCAGGTGTGAAGACAGTCATCTGTCATCAGTTGCATTCATTGTTCAGTTACCTGGGAGGACAGAAAACCAGGGAGGTTTGGTGCACCCTGCCATAAAGGATCGCCAAAAGCAAAGGATTGATAGTTGGCCTTAGCTTCTCCCAATTCAGCTGGTGGAATGTCCGTGTGTCAGCTTACACCAGCGCCCCCCTCTGGTCAGAGGATGTTATCACTCGATTGAATGGGCATTACCAGGAGGTTAGCAGGGGCCTGCTGCACCTTCTACATTGGGCGACATTAGCTCAGGCAGAAAGAGCAGCCAGAGGGTTGCCGTCTGGCAGCCAGAGAGTTGCCGGCTTGATCCCACCCAGGGTGTGTCGAAGTGTCACTGACCAAGACACCTAACCCCCTGAAAATGCTCCTGACGAGCTGGTTGGTGCCATGCATGCATGCCCTGTGTGTGTGTGTGAATGGGTGAATGAGAAGCATCAATTGTACAGCGCTTTGGATAAAGGCGCTATATAAACGCCGACCATTTCAGGTTCAGAAGGCTGTCATCATCCATTTGCATGGTTGATCAGCAATACGAATACAAGAAAACTCCAGATCCAGTCACGCCCATTCAATGGAGTGATAACATTCTAACCGTATGTCTCAATCTAATATCAGTGTAATCGTGTAATACGACTATGATTCCCTTTCCACCATCCCAATCTAATGCATCGGTTTCTAATGTTATCACTTGATCGAATAGCTGTTATACTGGATCTGCAGTCTAATTGGATTACATTGTGCCTAATTGGATTACATTGTGCCTAATTGAATTAGATTGTATCTAATTGGGTTATATTTGGTCTAAATGGGTTAGACTGTGTCTATATGGCTTAGATTGTATCTAACCGGGTTTGATTGTATCTAATTGGGTTGTATTGTGTCAACTTGGGTTATATTGCGTCTCAGTGGGTCAGATTGTGCCTAATTTGGTTTGATTGTGGACTCAATCGCTTATTTTTCTCCACTTTCTTCCTTTCCTTGCTCCTGACCCAGAAATCGATGTAAATGCGCTAGAAGTGGATGTTAGGGACACCCAATCTTTTTTTTTCCGCTGCAGGCCGAGTAATGTGTAGGGGGTGCTCAACACCCCTGAGCAGTGATGGGGACACAGTGTTGTAGAAGGCGCTGTCCTTCAGATTAGGTGTTAAACCAAGACTGTGGGGATCTGCTTTCAAAGAGCAGCTGTGTTAAGATTCCCGTTAAACTTGCCATTAATGGTTATCTGCACCTGGCAACTGAATCATCGCCTACATCTGATTGGCTCCACAATCCCTCACATGCCCGGCCCACAGTGGTCCCCTGGTCATCACTGCAAATGAGGCGTGAGGTCTCAGTTCATCGTTCTGGCTAAGTTAAGATCTCACGCAAATAGTGAATAGATAACCCGGCATGGCTCAAGGATATTTTGGACCATTTTGAATGAAACAAAACTGTGTAGCCTATAGATATTAACTGTTTATAATGTACTTATTTGGGCATTTACTTGAGTGTTATTCCTATCTCGCGTGGCATGCGAAACGAATCGTACAAAGTTTGACCAAAATAAATAGAATAATACAGTTTAAACAAAGCCCTTTAAAGAAAAAAGCCAAGTCGCCCGGCGATGTTAGCATACACAGCTCTTTGGTTTGATTGTAAATGATTTGTTGACGCAAGTGAGAGGTGAGGAGCGGCTCCGCGTAACGCGGATGCCAGAGGGTCGCTGTGGAATGGATGTCCCCCGAGACGCGCTACCACGTGACTGAGCCTAGCCACGTGACTGTGCAGCAGATGGCATGGGTACCAGCTCTGGCAGTTGGCATCAGTGTCATTTCTCTGAGAGATAGAAAGAGAGAATAAAAAAACGACAGAGAAAAGGGAGAAGATGAGAGGAGCACGCTGACATTCCCCGCGGCGAAGGAGAGTGCGCTGGCGCTGAAATTAAAAGGACGTGGAAAATGAAAATTGAATGCTGACACACAATCCAAGTAAGAAGCAAAAAAATATCCGCGAATCAGATAACTATCTACTAATAGTTCACCTTCAAGATCCGCAATGACTTTTAAAAAATGTTGCTGAATTGTGTTAGGTCAGTAACGTTGAGGCGTTAATTTTGAGAAATTAAGTAATTCTGTGACTGTTTCGGAAATCGTGCACTCATCGCGCCTAACCGTTAGACGGTAGGCGTTTCCAAAAATTCCTTTAGAAACTCACCTCAACCTCACAACATTCATCAACTTACATTCAAATAATACGAATGTTTTTGCTCCGGCGACACCTATTTACCTTTAACTGAAGTAACTGATCTAGGCTATACATTTGTGGTTAAGGTATTGTTTGTTGGATGTCTGGCTACAAGGTAGGCGACTAAACTGCGATGAGCTAGGCTGTCTACATTGTAAACATGTTGTAGATGCATTGGCCACGCGTCTGAGAATTCTAGCGCCTGACGTTGCATCATTATTCTATTTCTATGCCAAAAAGGACAATGCTGACCTTGCCCCTCGAAGACGACGCGATGATGCCGGAGACGCGATTCGGTGCAGATTTCGCACAAGACTGCGTCGACGAGGCGAAGGTCCGAAAGCGTGATCCTTTCCGTGGGATTGAAACGGTGCCTGGCGCGGAGAACAATAAAAACGACCCAGGGGAAGAGTCGGAGAGGGACGGAGACGGGGCCGGGGACGAGCTGGAGGACGGACAGGACGAGAGCGGATATCCCAGGAGGCGAGGACCGCGGAGGAAGAAGATGACGAAGGCGCGGTTCGACAGGGTGAAGCTGCGGCGCATGGAGGCCAACGCCCGGGAGCGGAGCCGGATGCACGGCCTCAACAGCGCGCTGGACACCCTGCGCAAGGTGGTGCCCTGCTACTCCAAAACGCAGAAGTTATCCAAAATCGAGACCCTGCGACTGGCGAAGAACTACATATGGGCTCTGTCTGAAATCCTCAGCACCGGCAAGAGGCCCGACCTGTTGACCTTCGTGCAGACGCTGTGCAAAGGACTTTCGCAGCCCACCACCAATTTAGTGGCCGGATGTCTGCAGCTGAACTCCAGAAATTTCAGCACAGATCCCAACGGGGAGGCGGCGTTCTCTGGCAGGGCTCCATACGACGCGTTGTGCCCGCCTTACCACAGCCCCGAGATGGGAACGCCCGCCGGGCACGGCGCCGTCCCAGCCGACATCGCCAGGCCGTTCAAAGCGCTGAGCTGCTGTGGCGTTTATGAGTCCTTCTACGAGAGCGCGTCCCCGGAGTGCGCCAGCCCGCAATTCGAGGGTCCCCCCAGTCCTCCAATTAACTTTAATGGGATATTTTCCCTCAAACACGAGGAACCGTCCGAGTATGGTAAGGCGTGTCACTACGGAATGCGCTACTGCGCCGTGCCAGCGCGCGGGTCCCACACCTCGATGTTCAGGGGCTCCTCCGAGTTCCATTTCCCGTATGACGTTCATCCGCGCGGCCAGTCATACGCAGTGCACGACGAATTCAATACCGCTTTCCACAATTAATTAGCGCAATTAACCAATTTCCCCTCAATCAAGTAATTGCTGAAAACAGACGAGACACAGTCTATTATTTGAATCTTGGTTTTATCGTATCACATCTTGTCTATATATCGTTATGTAGTAAAATTTCATAATTCAAATGTTTTAATGGAAAAACGCGAAATAAATTCAGTGGCTTCAGCTACAGTGCAATGTGCAAAATATTATCTTATTCAAGCCTTTGGTGCCAGCGCTTGAGTTAATTTGGTAATTCAGAGTATGTGATGCGCTCGGTTGCAGCAATGTGTTGGCTGTAACTTGCTTTTCATCCGTTTACAACAATGAATTGGAAAATAATAAATAATTCGGTGTTCATTTCAGGATTTATAGGCTATGAGTAATTCCAAGCCGGAAAGCAATGGCAAAGCTCTCTCTCTCTCTCTCTCTCTCTCTCTCTCTCTCTCTCTCTCTCTCTCTCTCTCTCTCTCACTCTCTCTCTCTCTCTCTCTCTCTCTCTCTCTCTCTCTCTCTCTCTCTCTCTCTCTCTCTCTCGGCAGTACCCTCTTAATTAAATACAGCGATATTTCCCCGTTAAATAATATTTATAACTGCATCATCTCTTTTTTACCTAACCTGATTATCGTGAGTATTGTCTATTGTCATTTAAAAATAATTGAAGTGGTTATTCAATTAATAAATACATAAATATGCGTTCGTTGGGCACAGATGTTCAACTTCTATCTAAATTAGGCTAACAGAATAGAAATTGTCTGAATTCACACCAAAAGAAACGGTATCGTCAGTTGGTCTTTTCTGGCTTCAGAGTTGTTTGGGAGTGGGAATATAACTGGCCAATCACGGACAGGCCTGCTGTGCCGCGTGAAGGCGTGCAGCGCAAGAGCACCCGGCGTCTGCAAATGTGATGACGTCACTATGTGGACTTTTCCGGAATGTATGGACACGATTTATTTCATTTTATTCTCCTTTTTTTACGTGTTTAAATCGAGGGTTGTTGTTTACATGTAAATATTATTCCTTAACTAAATGAGCTTTGATGAATTGTCGGTGTGTAACTTTAGTGTTGACCAAATGTCTAATGGATTTTATTTTCTTCACCAGCGAATGTAGTTTGATTTTTTTTTTTTTTTTTTTCTTGTACGTAGTGTGCTTTTTTGAGCCAAAATGTACATTTTACATATAGCTACAGCCTTTGGAAAATGCTCGCTGGCAACAAGGCTGTAGTTAAGTGTCCTATAATTCATTTCGCGAAAGATTTCTTGCCTTAATTTAAATGAAATATTTGGCACGCATCAGTTATGCAATGGCATGGTGTAATCGGTCGTGAATTTGTACAAGATATTTACATTTTTTCTTACATTTTTTCTTGTTGATCTTCGGCCGAATTTCTTTTTTTCTTTTTTTCTTTTTTTATGTATTTATTTTTCGTGAGAGAGGAAGTCCGTTACGCATATTGCACATTTCTAATGGACAGTTACATTGCATTGAACGGAGAATTAACAAATAAACGACATATAAATATCTAAATATTATCTTTAGTTTCTTTCAACAATCCGTGTTCATGAAATATTATGATAATATTTGTATTTTGTTGGTTTCGCGATTACTTTTGAAGGCTATAAGCGTGCCTCCTGCTTTTGAAATCTCTCGTGTATTTTCATATTTGGCATGGTGTGAAGTGTGACATCAAATACAGCATGTAATCGGTACATTTGTTTCGTAAGCTTGGTACATTTTAATTATTTCAAATCAATGTTAAAAAAAAATCATATATAAAATTATATTTTCAATCATTAAAAAAATAATACTGAGCAGCCCTATCATACACTTGTTGTTTTTATTATTATTATTATTATTATTATTATTATTATTATTATTATTATTATTATTATATAAATGTAATAATTCCGTATTTGTACAAAAGTCGTACAAATGTGTACTCGGGCTCAGAACGAGTGTGGCCTGGACTAATTTAATCCTTTAAGAACATTCTAGAATGTCCTTGTAGGAATGTTCTTAATTGCACATTCTAATCCTGGTGTAGTAATCACTACTGATAACTGAACACTGACAGAATTTTTATGGAGAAAGAGAGAAAGAGAAAGAGAAAAAGAAACATTCCAAAATAAAACTACTCTTCAAATGGTTAAAATAACATATGCCGTTTGGAAACTATACTATAAGACAATATCTATACCGCATAGGCCAATTTGTGCTTTTATGTGAATGTGGTATCCGGAACTTATTGCTAAGGCATTGAATCATTTGTATACCGATGAAAACGTATTATATAACTGGATGTCACTCGTAGTGTTCAGCGCAGTCAATAAAGATCGTTTCTGGGGGGCACTGCCACGGTGACCCAGGCGATAGGTATACGTGCAGTGCAGTGTTATAGGAACATTATTTCAATAAACAAGTAAAGCGGTGTGGGGGAATTGAGTTTGTGTGTGTGCGCAGTTAATGTTCCACGCATAGGCGCCCCTTTGCATGGTAATTGAGAAGAACCGAACATATGTCTGTCTCCTCCTCTGGGTAGCGTATAGCTGCGGAGGGTGGAAACCCGACGCAAACGCGTTTACACCCACACTTAAACACTCGCGCTTAAACACTTGCGCTCAGACCTGCAGCGTACGTTTGCACCCTCGCTTGTACACACCTGACTATATTAAATCTGACAGGGTGCATGTTAGTGCTTTCAGCGCTTTCAGCACCTTGCCTCTATGTGCTGAGCTGCATTTGCTGGCACTCTGAGGTATTTATAGATAGTTTATCTGCGGCAGAACAAGACATATACATGGAAAATATACAGTGTGTGTGTGTGTGTGTGTGTGTGTGTGTGTGTGTGTGTGTGTGTGTGTGTGTGTGTGTGGGCAATCACAATAGATTCTGATCAAATATAATGGTTGAGGTGAGTCCCCCTTATCGTCGCCGTAAAGGACGTTTAGTGTGAGAAACGTGCTATATAAATGCAATTATCTATCTATCTATCTATCTATCTATCTATCTATCTATCTATCTACATTAATCTATCCACATTCTTACGTAATTCTGAAGTTACATACTGTTTCATATCCTATTCAGTAGTAGTAAAATTGTTTCATTAAAGAAAATGTTGGAGGTATCAGACAGTATAAAGGCACACAAACTTGCATTGTTGTCCACGTGTTGTAAACTTGGCAATACTTTCTAAAACCGAAAACTATGATATTGTAACTACTTATGTGTAAGGAAGTGCGGTTGTTGATGCTGTAGGGTTAATTCCGGGGCACAAACCAACACGGGGCATGTTGAAACATGGGAATTTTGCATAGTTTGCGCAAGAATAATGGATTTGTTTTTACTATTGTTTTACAGCGATTTGAAAACTTCGTCAAGATCGTCAACAAATCTGTGTTTTAGGAAGTGGAAACACCGTGGAAATATTGTTTTTTCACCAAAGTATTTTTAGAATAACTGATGGTATGCGACCGCCACATACTCCAAACATACGTAATTTTACTCATTATTTTGTGGGTTATAAGACTGGATAGATTCGACACATTTGCTGCAGTACAACTAGCGCAGCCGGGGCACGTTGGAACGCTGTGTTCTAACACACCCCCGCCTGTTATAGATGCATCAGCCACAATAACTTTTAATCCAACGTTGTTTATTCCATGTAGCACTCGCTCTTATCAATTTCTTCTGAGACATGAATTTCATATAAATGGTGTCATATGCGGTTCGCGCAGACAATTTTCAGATGAAAAATGTAAACGGTAAGAAATGTTGGATTCACCAGCTTTTTACTTGTATTAAAACAAAGCTTTTTCCAGTCCGTTGTCCGACATTTTGGACACTGTTTAAACTTGCCCTGGAACTGGATGGAGCAGGGCGTTGGATCAGTTTCACTCCCGCCTGCTAGAGGAATGTTCTGTACCGATGATGTTGATGATCTTCTTCCTGGATGAAGAATATTTACTCTTAATGTGTGTAGGCCTATATATTTTTAATTGGGCCAAACCTAGAAGTGTTTGGTTTTTCCCCGGTCTCTCCTATAAAGCTTTAATAGCAAAATCTTTACTTATCTTCTTTTTTTTCGGAAACTTAAAAAAAAACCCATATAATTACCTTTTTTTAGTGCTATACAATTATTGGACTATACCTAATTGAAATTCTGTAATAATAATAATAATATTAATAATAATAATAATAATAATAATAATAATAATAATAATAATAATGTGTAAAATTATGTTTTTAATAAGGACAAAATTATTTTGTCTCTGTTCAGGCAACGGACAGTCTTTGGACCCTGCAGTCAGGATTCACAGATTAATGACCAATCAGCACCTGAATGGTCACTCCCCCGCTGTTGCCATGGCAGCTTCAGCGCCCATATTGGCCTGCTCTCGCGGTGTCCTGCCATTCTCCAAACAGAGCTTCTGTGTCGATCCACTCTGGCTTATGTGTTTATTTATTTAACTGCTCGCTTGTTTCGTTGCCTTCTTATTTTACTTAAGGTCATTTACTTATTCGGGAGTAACTTTTTAAACCATCACCACAAAAACAGCACATTTTGCCTTACAAAAAAATATATATATATACCGAATAGTTTTATGAATGTCAACTATTTTTTTCACAGTCACCTTTGGTTACAAAAATGAGAAAAGGCTCCATCACTGTCTTTTAATTACGTTACCACATTTTATGAAGAAAGAGCAGGGAAAAGGGACTGTTAATGAGCTTCTAATTAGGACTCGGGGAAAGATGTGAAACGGCATATGAATTTGCCGGTGGGTGGCAGAGGGTAAAGGGGCTTCAAATGCGGACGCGTTTCTGGAGCCTTAGTTTAACGAGATAACTCTGTCACCGCCACGGTCTGTCCTGCACGGAGTCTCCCGTCCCGCCTGACGCCGAGGTACCGGGGTTTTTGAGTGCCAGATGGGGCAAGATCGCCGCTGCTCCGCCGCTGTTTGTCGCCGAATAATTGTGTCACCTTGGATAACAGCGGCAGCTACACAAACAGTGCTCAATCCTAATAACGGCGCTCCCCGTGCCTTGTTCTTCTGCCAGCGGTAGCGAACGTACCGGGTAGTCGCGGCTAATGGCCACCTGAGGACCCGCCAGTAATCCCCAGGAATGAATAGGCGGTTAATAACAATGTCCCAGTAATTAAAAGTGAAAAACGCCGCGCATTTGCAAACGTTGATGGATCGCGACTCGCGCCTCCGTAAAGGAGGAGCATCTCTCTCTCTTTCTCTCACTCCTGTCATCCTTCCCAAAAAATCTCCTGTAGTCCCGGGTCGCAGATGGCCAGGATGTGAAAATTTCCCCATTAAATTTCTAATAATCATTTTTTTGGCAGCGTGGAGAGCGACGGGGGGGCCGTGGGCAGTGGGGATTTCTCGGTTTAATTAGAAGGTTTAAGGAGCTAAGCCCGTTTGAAGGGGTCCTCCGGGGAGGACCGGGTGCAGGTGATCCGCACCAGCCCACATCGGGAGAGGGACTCGTTTGCATATTAGATTGGTGTCGGTTTGGCACCCTTCCCGGCCGTCAGGAACCCCCACCATCCAGGCCTGGCATCCCAGTGTAAGCATTCTCGCATAGGGTAAGATTTTCTCCTCATGAACTGAGAGGCTCTCAGTATTTCTTGACATGAAATGAAATGTAATCTTCATGTCAACTGTTCAATTAAGGCTGTGTGTGTTTGTGTGTGTGTGTGTGCATGTGCATGTTGGTGTATGCGTATGTATGTCGGTGTGCGTGTGTATGTATGTTGGTGTGTGTGTGTGTGCATGTATGTCGGTGTGTGTGTGTATATATGTATGTTGGTGTGAGTGTGTGTATGTATGTTGGTGTGTGTGTGCATGTTGGTGTACGTGTGTATCTATGTTGGTGTGTGTGCGTGTTGGGGTACGTGTGTGTGTATATGTATGTTGGTGTGAATGTGTGTCTGTATGTCGGTGTGTGTGCGTGTTGGTGTACGTGTGTGTGTATATGTATGTTGGTGTGAGTGTATGTATGTATGTCGGTGTGTGTGTGCATGTTGGTGTACGTGTGTATCTATGTCGGTGTGTGTGCGTGTTGGTGTACGTGTGTGTGTATATGTATGTTGGTGTGAATGTGTGTCTGTATGTCGGTGTGTGTGTGCATGTTGGTGTATGTGTGGCATCCATCACAGGACACGTTCAGTATGATGCGTCTAACCTCCTCCACATTTCCCACAATTCTCAGCAAGGCTGGGGGCGTTAGCATTTAAATACACCATCCAGGGATATATAATTACATAGGGTTTAGGAAACAAAGACCTGGTCACAGTTCTGAGCTGCTCTATAGAGACTTTACTGACTGAGCTGCTCTATAGAGCCTTTACTGACTGAGCCCCTCTATAGAGCCTTTACTGACTGAGCCCCTCTATAGGGCTTTTACTGACTGAGCCCCTCTATAGAGCCTTTATTGACTGAGCCCCTCTATAGAGCCTTTACTGACTGAGCCCCTCTATAGGGCCTTTACTGACTGAGCCCCTCTATAGAGCCTTTATTGACTGAGCCCCTCTATAGGGCCTTTACTGACTGAGCCCCTCTATAGTGCCTTTACTGACTGAGCCCCTCTATAGAGCCTTTACTGACTGAGCCCCTCTATAGAGCCTTTACTGACTGAGCCCCTCTATAGAGCCTTTACTGACTGAGCCCCTCTATAGAGCCGTTACTGACTGAGCCCCTCTATAGAGCCTTTACTGACTGAGCCCCTCTATAGAGCCTTTACTGACTGAGCCCCTCTATAGAGCCTTTACTGACTGAGCCCCTCTATAGAGCCTTTACTGACTGAGCCCCTCTATAGAGCCCCATTTTAATCCTCTTCGTCCATTCCCATTAATTATTCCAGTTGCATCACAAATTTGTGTTTGTTTGTGCAAATAAAAGAAAAGCTAGTGCATTTTGAAAGCAGATACAAGCAATACATGAATTCAAGAACTTTATCACATGGTTTTAAGTATGAAAGTAAAGCACTGAAACCTTTTACTGACCCAATGATAAATGATTATGTTTGTTATTGTCTAAGCAATCTACACACAAAAAGTCATCATCACCTTGCAAAATGACTGCAATCCAAATTTGGAAGTGGAGGACAAACTTTTTGAGAAAGTTGTTTACAATAAATGAAAGCAGACGACAGACATTTGTGAAATTGATGGCTAATTGAGATTCCTCATAAAGCCAATTAAACCTAATGGCCCACGGAAAATTTAGTAAAATATGTTTACTGAGGAAAAGAAACATTTGTGGCAGTAAGTCTGGCAATTTCCCCAGTTGCAAAAAAAATATGAATTCATTTCAGAATATTAATTTCCTCCCCATTAAAAGATTTATTTATGTGAGTGTGTGTGCTTGTATTTCTGTATGTGTGCATATGTGTGTGGAGGACTGATATGTGTGTGAATGTCTGTCCATGTGGTGTGTGTGTGTGTGTGTGTTTGGGAGAGTATGCATGTGTGTGTGTTTGGGAGAGTATGCATGTGTGTGTGTGTGTGTGTGTGCAGGCGTTCATGTGTGTGTGTGTTTGGGGAAGTATGTATGTGTGCGTGTGTTTGGGGGTGGTGGCAACTGATGTAGCACTGAATTTTAATTTCCAATTTGTGTGAATATTGCATTCCAAATGTGTCCCACAACACAGACAGACACACACGCACACGTACACATGCAATCTGGCTTTTCTTGTTGCCATTACTTTATATTAATGCTATCGGAATCTAAACAATCTAATTGTCTTGTTTTTTTCTGTGAAACATTATCATTCATCCTTTGGTAAGGTAGAACAAAGGCAATTCTAAGTCTCAATAAAGCCCACTGAGTGTGTGAAAGTTAAACCCAGGAATCGTGACTGGTTGGCCACACCAAGTACCCGTGTTGCAGAACTCCCTCATGGGACCACGGGACTGGGACACGACACACACACACACACACACACACATACACACACACACACACACACACACCCACACGCACGCGCACACACACACACACACACACACACACACACACACACACCACATGGACAGACATTCAACACACTCATACACATACATACACCCACACACACACGCACACACACACTCACATACACACACACACACCACATGGACATTCAACACAATCACACACACACCCACACACCACATGGACAGACATTCAACACACTCACACACACACGATCGCTCTGCCCTCTCTGTTGTAGAAAATGTCGATGGCTTATATGTATTGGCCATTTCAATGTTTTACGGTCGAAGGCCTTCTTCTTCTTCAGCAACTCCTTCCCAGTGTTCTCACCACTGTATGTGTCTCCTCGCCACAAAACCATTAACGAAAAGCAACGCAGCAAGCCTTTCCACCAGAGCACAGACAAGCATCGCCCTTCCGCCAATTAGTAATTCATGTTTATGTACCCATGTGCCTTTTATGCCGCCCACCCCGGGTATACAATGTGTTTATTATTATTGTTCATCCATCCACCCATTATCTGAACCCGCTTATCCTGAACAGAGTTGCTGGGGGGCTGGAGCCTATCCCAGCATACATTGGGCGAAAGGCAGGAATACACCCTGGACAGGTCGCCAGTCCATCGCAGGGCCATACACTCATACCCACGGGCAATTTAGAATCTCCAATCAGCCTAACCTGCATGTAACCTGCAAGTTATTATTATTATTATTATTATTTTGTCGACCTATTTGTCATGTCGTGTCTGAGCTGCGTTTTGTCTTATATATGAAAAAAAAACAATAAAAATATATTACAACATAAAAAATAAAAAAAAGGGCTGTCAATCACGGTCTGACTTGCCTGAACAAACGAAACGGGAGGACTGACTCACCATAGCGACTGTTTTCATTACATTACATTATTGGCATTTGGCAGATGCTCTTATCCAGAGCGACATACAGTTGATAAGCAGGAGACAATCCTCCCCTAAAGGTTAAGGACCTTGCTCAAGAGCGCAATGGCTGTGCGGATCTTATTGTGGCTACACCGGGATTAGAACCACCGACCTAGCGTGTCCCAGTCATGTACCTTAACCACTACGCTACAGGCCAGCCACACAGGTGAGGGCACATGCTAGCTCTGACTGGTTAGAGTTTGGTGAAACCTCACATTCTCTGTTGCATCCTCTCTCTCCCTCTCTCTCCCTCTCTCTCCCCATCTCCCTTTCTCTCTATCTCCCTTTCTCTCTATCACCCTTTCAAACACTATACACTATATTCCTGTATCACTGAACATCAAAAGTAAATGTCAAAAAGTCAAAAAATAAATATCAATCAACCTAATGGTGAAGCCCATGAAGCGATTGGGATTTCAACCCGGGGATTGTGACTGGTTGGCCATGCCGAGTTTCACTGCACTCAGTCCGTTCAGGGGAACCTCTAATGTTAATCTCACTTTTATCATACTGCACTCTTCTCCCTCTAATGTTAATCTCACTTTTATCATACTGCACTCTTCTCCCTCTAATGTTAATCTCACTTTTATCATACTGCACTCTTCTCCCTCTAATGTTAATCTCACTTTTATCATACTGCACTCTTCTCCCTCTAATGTTAATCTCACTTTTATCATACTGCACTGTCCTCCCTCTAATGTTAATCTCACACACGATGGAGACAAAAATAATTGAAATATTGTGTGAAATATATGATGTGCATTTCACATGTGTATATATTTAGTTGTTCACATTGCCAGCAAGTGAAAGTAATGATGCTTTAATAAAACATGAAACTCTATTGACACTGGTATTTAATAAATTTTGGGGGGGGGGGGGTGTCTGACGTGACACAGATTTAAACAGAAAAATACCACTATGAGGCAATTCACAAGTATTTTGTCTGCTGTGTTAATTAGGAATTCACGTTAAAAATGTGATAATTATACTTAACACAATTTCAGCAGTAAAAATAATAAATTATAAAATATATAAAAATGCCTGCTATATGATGGTGATGATCGCGAAGGTGTAAATACATTCTTGCGTCTGTATTTAACAGGTAATCTCGTGGTTCACCACACGTTCTTTTGCATCAAGATGGAAACAGTATGTGTGAGGTAGAAACACTATTCAAAGGATTTAAACTGCGGAAAGGAAAACAAACATGTTGTGTTTTAAAAAATGTTTTATGACTATTGTGCAAAAAGGTGTTTAAAAGGTGCTGACACATTGAAAGCTCACACCTCTACCAGGGTGTCACAAGCTCACTCTCCTGCACCATCAAACTCACTCTCCTGCACCATCAAACTCACTCTCCTGCACCATCAAACTTACTGTTCTGCACCATCATACTCACTCTCCTGCACCATCCAACTTACTCTTCTGCACCATCAAACTTACTCTTCTGCACCATCAAACTTACTCTCCTGCACCATCAAACTCACTCTCCTGCACCATCAAACTTATTCTCCTGCACCATCAAACATACTCTCCTGCACAATAAAACTTACTCTCCTGCACCATCAAACTTACTCTCCTGCACCATCAAACTCACACTCTTGCACTGTACTCCTCCAACAAACTCACTCGCTGACAGGAAGGTGACAGTAATGCAAATAACCACACATTACAACAGCGGTATGCAAAAGAGCATGTCTGATCACACCACGCATCATAACTCTAAGTGGACAGGCTACAGCAATAGCTATAGAACAAATAAGTCTAATAAATACTAAATAAAGTGCTCGTTGAGTGTTTGTGAGTGCTTGTGCATAAACATAAGCAGAAATACACAGCATGTAATGCAAATATTATCCATGCATGCTTATGCACATGTTTTCGCATGACAAGGAAGTGAACACATGACGTGTGTAATATACATGCCAAACACACATGGGAAGTCATGCTCATTCACCCCCACACACACACACACACACACACACACACACACACGCAAACACGCATGGACGGCTTCGCAATCCTGTAAAGAGAACGACGTGAGAACACAAACATGCATAATGTATGTGTGCGGTGGTGCAGGTGTGCACACGCGTGTGCGTGGCGTGTGGATGGGTGACTGTGAGGGGGGGTGGCGATGGGGGGTGGGGGTGGATGGAGATATCCTGGGGCATCGGTGCCAAGCTGCCAGTCTGTGCCAGCCTGTTCCGTCACACCTTGCTGCTTTTAAAGATTGCCCTGCAGAGGGGGGGGGGGGTTTACACAGTGCAGTCTGTTGGCCCAGGAGAGTCCAGTAGGAACCGCTGCCAGGTTTAAAACCCAGGAGAGGGAGGGGGGGAGGGG